>NC_042988.1:5953767-6206267 GCF_901001165.1 Salmo trutta
TCATGAAGTGCTTTGAGAGACTAGTCACAGATCATATCACCTCTACCTTACCTGTCACCCTAGACCCACTTCAATTTGCGTACTGCCCCAATAGATCCACAGACGATACAATCGCCATCACACTACACACTGCCCTAACCCACCTGGACAAGAGGAATACATATGTAAGAATGCTGTTCATTGAATCCAGCTCAGCATTCAACACCATAGTACCCTCTAAGCTCATCATTAAGCTTGGGGCCCTGGGTCTCAACCCCTCCCTGTGCAATTGGGTCCTGGACTTCCTGACGGGCCACCCCCAGGTGGTGAAGGTAGGAAACAACATCTCCACTTCGCTGATCCTCAACACTGGGGCCCCACAAGGGTGCATGCTCAGCCCCCTCCTGTACTCCCTGTTCACCCATGACTGCGTGGCCATGCACGCCTCCAACTCAATCATCAAGTTGGCAGATGACACAACAGTAGTAAACTTGATTATCAACAACAACGAGACAGCCTATTGGGAGGAGGTGAGGGCACTCTGAGTGTGGTGCCAGGAAAACAACCTCTCACTCAACGTCAACAAAACTAAGGAGATGATCGTGGACTTCAGGAAACAGCAGAGGGAGCACCCCCCTATCCACATCGACAGGACAGCAGTGGAGAAGGTGGAAAGTTAAGTTCCTCGGTGTACACATCACAGACAAACTGAAATGGTCCACCCACACAGACAGTGTGGTGAAGAAGGCGCAACAGCGCCTCTTCAACCTCAGGAGGCTGAAGAAATTTGGCTTGTCAACCTAAAACCCTCACAAACATTTACAGATGCACAATTGAAAGCATCCTGTTGGGCTGCATCACCGCCTGGTACGGCTACAGCACCGCCCACAACAGCAGGGCTCTCCAGAGAGTGGTGCAGTCTGCCTAACGCATCACCGGGGGCAAACTACCTGCCCTCCAGGACACCTACAGCACGCGATGTCACAGGAAGGCCAAAAAGATCATCAAGGACAACAACCACCCAAGCCACTGCCTGTTCACCCTGCTACCATCCAGAAGGCGAGGTCAGTACAGATGCATCAAAGCTAGGACCGAGAGACTGAAAAATAGCTTCGATCTCAAGGCCATCAGACTGTTAAACAGTCATCACTAACAGTGAGGCTGCTGCCTACATACAGACTTAAACTCTTTGGACACTTTAATAAATGGATCACTAGTCACTTTAATAATGCTACTTTAATCATGTTTATATATCTTGCATTTCTCATCTCATATGTATATACTGTATTTTATATCATTTATTGCATCTTGCCTATCCCACTTCTTGCTCATCCAGATATATTTATATGTACAGTTGAAGTCGGACATTTACATACACTTAGGTTGGAGTCATTAAAACTTGTTTTACAACCAATCCACAAATTTCTTGTTAACAAACTATAGTTTTGGCAAGTCGGTTAGGACATCTACTTTGTGCATGACACAAGTAATTTTTCCATCAATTGTTTACAGACAGATTATTTCACTTATAATTCACTGTATCACAATTCCAGTGGGTCAGAAGTTTACATACACTAAGTTGACTGTGCCTTTAAACAGCTTGGAAAATTCCAGAAAATTATGTCATGGCTTTAGAAGCTTCTGATAGGCTAACTGACATAATTTGAGTCAATTGGAGGTGTACCTGTGGATGTATTTCAAGGCCTACCTTCAAACTCAGTGCCTCTTTGCTTGACATCATGGGAAAATGTAAAGAAACCAGCCAAGACCTCAGAAACAAAATTTTAGACATCCACAAGTCTGTCTCCTAGAGATGAACGTACTTTGGTGCAAAAAGTGCAAATCAATCCCAGAACAACAGCAAAGGACCTTGTGAAGATGCTGGAGGAAACAGGTACAAAAGTATCTATATCCACAGTAAAACGAGTCCTATATCGGCATAACCTGAAAGGCCGCTCAGCAAGGAAGAAGCCACTGCTCCAAAACCACCATAAAAAAGCCAGACTACGGTTTGCAACTGCACATGGGGACAAAGGTCGTACTTTTTGGAGAAATGTCCTCTGGTCTGATGAAACAAAAATAGAACTGTTTGGCCATAATTACCATCGTTATGTTTGGAGAAAAAAGGGGAGGCTTGCAAGCCGAAGAACACCATCTCAACCGTGAAGCACGGGAGTGGCAGCATCATGTTGTGGGGGTGCATTGCTGCAGGAGGGACTGGTGCACGTCACAAAATAGATGGCATCATGAGGTAGGAAAATGATGTGGATATATTGAAGCAACATCTCAAGACATCAGTGAGGAAGTTATAGCTTGGCCGCACATGGGTCTTCCAAATGGACAATGACCCCAAGCATACTTCCAAAGTTGTGGCAAAATGGCTTAAGGACAACAAAGTCAAGGTATTGGAGTGGCCATCACAAAGCCCTGACCTCAATCCTATAGAACATTTGTGGGCAGAATTGAAAAAGCGTGTGTGAGCAAGGAGGCCTACTAACCTGACTCAGTGACACAAGCTCTGTCAGGAGGAATGGGCCAAAATTCACCCAACTTATTGTAGGAAGCTTGTGGAAGGCTACCTGAAACGTTTGACCCAAGTTAAACAATTTAAAGGCAATGCTACCAAATACTAATTGAGTGTATGTAAACTTCTGACCCACTGGGAATGTGATGAACGAAATAAAAGCTGAAATAAATAATTCTCTCTACTATTATTCTGACATTTCACATTCTTAAAATAATGTGGTGATCCTAACTGACCTAAGACAGGGAATTTTTACTAGGATTAAATGTCAGGAATTGTGAAAAGCTGAGTTTAAATGTGTATGTAAACTTCCAACTTCAATAGTATATATTCTTATTCCATTCCTTTACTTAGATTTTGTGTACAAGGTAGTTGTTGTGGAATTGTTAGATTACTTGTTAGATATTGCTGCACGGTTAGAATTAGAAGCACAAGCACTTCGCTACACTCCCAATAACATCTGCTAAACATGTGTATGTGACCAATAAAATTTGATTTGATTCATCAGTAGTAGCCTAAACATAGTTTTAAAAAATATATATATTTTTTTAAATACCTCAAAACAACATCAATACACTGCTTAGCAATAGGGTAAACAGTAACTTATCTGACCTGGAGGTCAATACCAAGAAAACCTCAAATTGACCTCCATCCCACCACCCACTCATTTAGACTGCTAAAATATAAAGATCCACAGTCCCCTCCCTGCTTTCATCATGGGGGACAGTCAAGAGATTTCCTGTGGCTATATTTCCTGTAGTCATCATCTCAGTTTAATAGCTGAACTAACAGATCAGTATTTAGCCTAGCCCTTAGGGCGACACATTCAGAAATCTTTACAGTGGATAGATTTCAGACAAGAGGGGATATTCTCTCCTTGGCGAAGGTGAGGAGAAATACAGTAGAAGACGGATTGAGAAATACAGTAGAAGACGGATTGACAGGTCTCAGCTAGTTACAGGCAAGGGGGGCTCTATCCTTTCTGTGTTTCCAATGGGTGAATAAATACCACGTAGGCACTGGCTAGTAGTAGTGGCCTCTACTTCAACAGAAATGCCAAACATCTGACCAATTCAATTGAACACTAAGCACCATGCAGTGCACTCTGGTGACGTTGCAGGAAAATGACTACCCCCCTTTCCCCCTAAAAACGTTCACAGACTCACTGCAAGGAAAGTGGCGCCCCCTCGCCCGGATTCATCTTTCTAGAACTTTTGTGATGATAGCTGTAATTCTGATCTTGCATATGTACATTATGGTTGGTGCTAGTAAAGTTGCTTTTGACTTGTCATCTAAACATACATAAAATTGGCCCAGTAACGAGGAATGACACCCTGCCCTTGTAAATTACAGTAACGTTGGCTAACTAATATGCTAGCCACATCAATACCATCATAAAACAGAGACCATACCTCACATTTAAACACACTTACCAAATTGCCACGCGGTCCTTGGGATAATTCAGACGTTCGATATTTCCAAGGAAATAAGGCAGAGAATGTTCAGAGTTGCGGCAGACGAGGGCAATGAGGACCCGCGGGGCAAGAAGTGGAGATTCGGGGCTCCAGCGCTCTTCGGGGAAGTATCCTTGAGCTGGTCCGGAGAACAGTATCGTCAGGGCGGTGGACAGAAGTAAGTTGTACCCGTGCATCGCAAAGCACAGCAAATGGAAAAAAGCAAGTTATAAACTAACAAAGAAACACACTATGCAGAAAGAGAAAATATTTCACTGACTTGAAGCCCTTTCATGAAAATATGTCACCACCGACAAAAACGCAACGCCTCAATTACAAAGCTCCAAACAGTCTCAGCGATATTCAACCAGGGGATTAAAGGAGATGTCCCTCAATGTTTAAAGGGGATGGGCCTAAATTACACAGTGGTTGTTACAGTGTAACAGCAAGCTTATGACATATTGAATAATAATTTTTGCATGTGGAAACAACTACGAATTGAGCAAATGATTTGTTTTACCTTTATTCATCAATTCTTAATGTTAATATTGATAATTCTGTACAAATCTTTATTTTCATCATTGTACCCTTTAGCCAAGAAGGGCATGTGCCATTTCAGTTTATCATCAAAATCCTACATTTTTTGGTTAGAAGTGCATGTCCTAAATTTTATCGCCCACTTTGCTAGTCAAATGCAAAGTCGAAATTTAAAGTACAGAGGTCAACAGATTAGTAACAAAGTAAACACTGGTCCCATATGGAGACTTTCTGGCTGAGGCTAGCTACCATACAAGCAGCTAGTTGGAATCCCATACAGTTCCACGAGATTGTACACACTAAAGTTCACGACATCAGAACCCTGAAACTTTAATAGTAAATCTATTTGTATTATTATGACGTTACACCGTTTCGTCTGGAATGAATCATCCAGCAACTACTTCAAATGGTTTTCCCATCATGATACACACACACACAGCACAGTTCTACAATGGATGTGTTAACAATCCAATGTTTTTCCTATTCATTCATTCACTTACATCCCATTTTCATGATATGTAGGTTTTAATCTCATGTCTAAAACATAACACCGTCAAATAGAAACGGGAACGTTCAGTGATATCCTGTACATTTTTCTCTGTGGATGTTGAGTTCTTGAATTCCTTTTTGTCCTTCTCTTTGGGTCTTTAGAGTTTTGCTGCAGAGCCTGGTCTCTCCACCTGGAGTGTCAAGGAGGCAGCAGCTGGTTCATCTATGAGCCAGAACAGCTCGCCGTGGCTGGGGACCACTCTGGCTGCAGGTAGGGCCGGGCCTTCCCCACCCTCCAGCACTTGCTGTGGGAGACCAAAACAGAAACTCACAAGTTGAAAGGAAACGCTCACTTGTCGTAGTGTTATCAACAACCACAGAAATGCTCTCAATCCATTACTGTTGTACAGCGACATTTATTTTAGTGATTTAAAAAATATATATAACAGTAAATGACAGGTAAACATAAATACAAATAAACTGAATCAAGTCTTCATAGTGACATTTCTTGATTCTTAATAGGTTAGGATCAGAGTGAGATATTATTGCGTCAGAGAGGATGCCAGTTTGGAGGATAGGATACAGTACCTTTAGCACTGGTGCTTTGCTGCCCCCTGTTGACACAAAGACTACACAGCGGGCTAAGTTCACCATGGGAAATGTCATGGTCACACGTTGTGGTGGGGGCTTGGGCGAGTCACTGATTGGGGCCACAATTTTCTGGGTTTCCTAAAAGAGGGGTAAACCCAAAACACAAGAACAGTCCATACATAGCCAGTGGAGTGACTAAAACAACACATGCATGACAGGACTGGTGTATCCGTGTGTGTAAAGGAACACATTAAATAAACACAGTACTGGACAGAACCAGACCTGAATTAACTGAAAGGAAGAATCTAAAGATAATTTTTTAAAACCTTACACTGAGACTCCACAAAATACTGTCTGTACATTCATGTATAGCCCCATACCTTTGAATCCATATTTAAACTTACTGCATATTACAGTTGAAGTCGGAAGTTTACATATGCTTAGGTTGGAATCATTAAAACTCGTTTTTCAACCAATCCACAAATTTCTTGTTAACAAACTATAGTTTTGGCAAGTCGGTTAGGACATCTACTTTGTGCATGACACGTAATTTTTCCAACAATTGTTTACAGACAGATTATTTCACTTACAATTCACTGTATCACAATTCCAGTGGGTCAGAAGTTTACATACACTAAGTTGACTGTGCCTTTAAACAGCTTGGAAAATTCCAGAAAATTATGTCATGGCTTTAGAAGCTTCTGATAGGCTAATTGACATCATTTGATTCAATTGGAGGTGTACCTGTGGATGTATTTCAAGCCCTACCTTCAAACTCAGTGCCTCTTTGCTAGACATCATGGGAAAATCAAAATAAATCAGCCAAGACCTCAGAACCAAATTGTAGACCTCCACAAGTCTTGTTCATCCTTGGGAGCAATTTCCAAAATGCCTGATGGTACCACGTTCATACGTACAAACAATAGTACGCAAGTATAAACACCATGGGACCACGCAGCCGTCATACCGCTTAGGAAGGAGACACGTTCTGTCTCCTAGAGATGAACGTACTTTGGTGCAAAAAGTGCAAATCAATCCCAGAACAACAGCAAAGGACCTTGTGAAGATGCTGGAGGAAACAGGTACAAAAGTATCTATATCCACAGTAAAATGAGTCCTATATCGGCATAACCTGAAAGGCCGCTCAGCGAGGAAGAAGCCACTGCTCAAAAACCGCCATAAAAAAGCTGACTACGGTTTGCAACTGCACATCGGGACAAAGATCGTAGTTTTTGGAGAAATGTCCTCTGGTCAGATGAAACAAAAATAGAACTGTTTGGCCATAATGACATTTACATTTTACATTTACGTCATTTAGCAGACACTCTTATCCAGAGCGACTTACAAATTGGTGCATTCACCTTATGATATCCAGTGGAACAACTACACTTTACAATAGTACATCTATATCTTTTTTTTGGGGGGGGGGGGGGGTTAGAAGGATTACTATATCCTATCCCAGGTATTTCTTTAAGTGGTGGGGTTTCAGGTGTCTACGGAAGGTGGTGATTGACTCCGCTGTCCTGGCGTCGTGAGGGAGCTTGTTCCACCATTGGGGTGCCAGGGCAGCGAACAGTTTTGACTGGGCTGAGCAGGAACTGTGCTTCCGCAGAGGTAGGGGGGCCAGCAGGCCAGAGGTGGATGAATGCAGTGCCCTTGTTTGGGTGTAGGGCCTGATCGGAGCCTGAAGGTACGGAGGTGCCGTTCCCCTCTCAGCTCCGTAGGCAAGCACCATGGTCTTGTAGCAGATGCGAGCTTCAACTGGAAGCCAGTGGAGTGTGCGGAGGAGCGGGGTGACGTGAGAGAACTTGGGAAGGTTGAACACCAGACGGGCTGCGGCGTTCTGGATGAGTTGTAGGGGTTTAATGGCACAGGCAGGGAGCCACGCCAACAGGGAGTTGCAGTAATCCAGACGGGAGATGACAAGTGCCTGGATTAGGACCTGCGCCGCTTCCTGTGTAAGGCAGGGTCGTACTCTGTGAATGTTGTATAGCATGAACCTACAGGATCGGGTCACCGCCTTGATGTTAGCGGAGGACGACAGGGTGTTGTCCAGGGTCACGCCGAGGCTCTTAGCACTCTGGGAGGAGGACACAATGACCATCGTTATGTTTGGAGGAAAAAGGGGGAGGCTTGCAAGCCGAAGAACCCCATCCCAACTGTGAAGCACGGGGGTGGCAGTATCATGTTGTGGGGGTACTTTGCTGCAGGAGGGACTGGTGCACTTCACAAAACAGATGGCATCATGAGACAGGAAAATGATGTGGATATATTGAAGCAACATCACAAGACGTTAAAGCTTGGTCGCAAATGGGTCTTCCAAATGGACAATGACCCCAAGCATACTTCCAAAGTTGTGGCAAAATGGCTTAAGGACAACAAAGTCAAGGTATTGGAGTGACCATCACAAAGCCCTGACCTCAATCCTTCATAAAATTTGCGGGCAGAATTGAAAAAGCATGTGCGATCAAGGAGGCCTACAAACCTGATTCAGTTACACCAGCTCTGTCAGGAGGAATGGGCCAACATTCACCCAACTTATTATGGGAAGTTGTGGAAGGCTACCCGAAACGTTTGACCCAAGTTAAACAATTTAAAGGCAATGCTACGAAATACTAATTGAGCGTATGTAATCTTCTGAACTACTGGGAATGTGATGAAAGAAATAAAAGCTGAAATAAATCACTCTACTATTATTCTGACATTTCACATTAAAATAATGTGGTGATCCTAACTAACCTAAGAGAATTTTTACTGGGATTAAATGTCAGGAATTGTGAAAAACTGAGTTTAAATGTATTTGGCTAAGGTGTATGTAAACTTCCGACTTCAACTGTATCTATAAGTGTCGTTAAAAGACGTTCTAATTATAATAGACTGAAGGGTGGGTTCCCAGGGGGATTTCTAAAAAGGGTGTGGGATTTTCTAATATTGTTAAAAGCCCCATATGTCGCTCTGACAGTAATTTGTGATCACGCATTCATGGATTTGCACTACAATACATTATGTTTCTGTCAACATGAACGCCTTCCCTTACACGTGTTAAACATACATATTTATATTCAACTAACTGTAGAGGGGTTATGGCTAATTTCCAGTTCAAATAACATGAAACGGGGAGAGGGCTGCTTCCGACATGTATGCCGAGGGTTTTCTCTTCTCCCGTAACAGAGGACAGTTCTTCCATTATGAAAGACTATCTGATGAGAATAGTATCGAACAGCTTTAATTACGCCCAGACCAAGCAACGCCTTTTTTAACCCTCACGGAGAACAGATGGAACGTCATGATCTGATCATCACAAGACCATATGGTTAAAAAAAAAGATGTATCAGTAACATTGATGTAAATAGTTATGCGTTTTAGCTCCTTCGATACCAGAATTACAACCTAGTGAGTGATACGGGCGGGGATCCAGGTCGTCTGAGAAGATTGCTTTATCATAGAAAATGCTAAAAACTTAGAGATTTGATTTGAGAGATTTGATCATCAGTGCAACGCGACTGCAAAAAAAAGACAACCTGGGAGTCAACATGGAACGAGGCTACAGCGCAATAAAGACGGCCTGGAACTGGGGCGGTAGACTGTGCTCACCTCCAGCAGGGGATGGTCTGGGAAGAGGGAACAGGTGTGTCCATCAGGCCCCATGCCCAGCAGCAACAGATCAAACACAGGGATATCCTCCTTCGGGAAGGCCTATATGTACATGTGAGACAAAATAATTAAAGGTAGACCCAGTCAAAATGACGTTACTATGAGCAGCACCGGAGATATTGAGGTGAGCGAGATGCAACACTTCGCCCACACACAGTCACTCACAGTATCTGCACTGGTTCCCTTCACGTTGTTCACAGCGTGGTAGACAGGGCACCAAAACAGCAGAGAAGTCAAGTATTGCGCTTCAACGCTCTTAGTTGTTGTGGAAATTGACCAACTACGCTGTTTACTTTTTGCATCTACGTCATATCGCTGAGTCTACCTTCAATACCAAAATAGACTATAATATCTCAGTGTTTCATGTCATAACTTTTCTTTGTTTCATAACCATACAAGTGATAAAATCACTGTGTGTGTATACATGTGTGTGTGTGGGTGTGTACCTCCTTCAGTTTGCGGGCATAATCCTCAGCACACTCCTGTACAGATAAAGAGGGGTCAATCGCCAGGACCCCACTGTCTGGGATGTTGATTTTGGAGAACAACTGATTCTGTTGACAAAAACAAAACATGATTGAATATAAAGAGTTTGGATGAGTATAAGTGAATACAAGTGTTGATCCTAATAGGATCAACACTTGATAGAACTGGCCTTAAAAGGTTTTAATGAAAATTAGAAAAAGGTATATGCCCTGCCCCTGAATTAATATGTGTGCTTGCAGAAAAATACAGACATCAGGCTGTAGGATAAGAATATTCACATACACTGACTGTACAAAACATTAGGAACACCTTCCTAACATTGAGTTGCCCTCTTTTCCCCTCTGAACAGCCTAAATTTGTCAGGGAATGGACTCTACAAGGTTTCGAAAGCGATCCACAGGGATGCTGGCCCATGTTGACTACAACGCTTCCCATAGTTGTGTCAAGTTGGCTGCGTGTCCTTTGGACGGTGGACCATTTTTGATACACACAGGAAACTGTTGAGCGTGAAAAACCTAGCAGCGTTGCAGTTCTTGACACAAATTTAAACCGGTGCACCTGGCACCTAGTGCCATACCCTGTTCAAAGGCACTTAAATATTTTGTCTTGCCCATTCACCCTCTGAATGGCACACATGCTGCACACAATCCATGTCTAAATTGTCCTTTTTTAAGATGTCTCCTCCCCTTCATCTACACTGATTGAAGTGGATTTAACAGCTGACATCAATAAGGGATCATATCCTTCACCTGGTCAGTCTGTCATGGAAATAACAAGTGTTCCTAATATTTTGTACATTCATTGTATATGAATTGTCATCTTTTGTGCATAGCAGGTTTACAGTAAACTGATGTTAATATATGCAGCTGCAGAGGCGAGGACCAGTAAACTAAGAGATTATGTTACCTTGTACAGTCCATAGGTACTCTCTCCATCGTCGAAGGGAACCAGCCTCTCATCACAGAACCCTGCTAGCCAGTGGCTACAGTCCAGGTCTGGCAGGGCGGGCAGCTCCTTGCTGAGCATGGACACCAGGCTGCCCCCTGAGAGGCCCAGGGAGAACCGGCCATGGTCCAACAGGGCCTTGTCAGCCCGAGATGCAACCAGGTGAGCTAGAGCTGGACCAAGCTCTGCTGCTGAGGGGAACACCACTACTCTTCTGCCTGACATCCTGACTGGAATAGAAGAAAGAAGGGTAACAGAAAACAGTTCATTTTAGAATCAGTGATGCACTTCTTATACCAGTAAGGAGGAAGTGTCACTGTCAATACACCACATTGTTTTACAATTCACCATGATATTGCATAATTTCCCCAATTCAAGAGAAGCGGGCCAGCTACCAATAAATATAACAAAAAAAGGCAAGAGTGGACTGGTCTATAATAATAATAATAATAATAATAATGATGATGGTGAGTATTCCGGGGAAATTCACATCTCACTGTAGTCCGAATGTGACTACGCTTTACATTGCCTGTACATCAGACTAAGTTCAAATGTAATTATATTGAACTTTCTGGCTTGTAAAGAAACGTTTTTGCAGTGCTTAGTTTCAGGCTGTGTAACAGGAAAACTGGTATAACATTCGGATTTATCAGCATAATCTCACTGATGCACGTTAAGTGTCCAGTATGTTGCATGTAAGAGAGCTCTGCAGTGCCATTGATAGCTTGCATCTCAATCTGGAGAGTAGGTGAAGCTCACCAGTTCCAGACAGGTATCAAATTCATACTATTAGCTCTAATAAAGCGTGTGAAAAAGCACATTTTACTCAAAGTAAATCTTGTTGAATTACCTTCTCTTTTTTTGTCGGCGAACGCAATTTTGCCACTCGCAGCACTTCCTGAAACTTTTCCTCCACTAGCCAATCAAATATCCAGGACCGCCCTGTTATGTTGAATTCTGGTAATTGTAGTGATTGTGATTGCCTCAAATGCTGTGTGTGTTGTGTGCACTGTATTTGGATTTAACCCTAAGAACTGTCTTTAGTACACTCTAATCGTCTTTGATGATCTGGATTGTATACGATATTAGATGTAAATCAACTAACTGATAATTAACAGTATAGTAACAGACTATGAACTACGTATAATAATTAAACCCCCTTTACTCGTTATAATTATGGTAGTTATTAAATGAAAATGCTCTAAAATGATTCTCCCAAATGCTTTTTAGATGCCACTTCTCTTTGCTGTGATCCTTTGTGATTTCCCCTCCGATCCTGTAGATGGAACCATGCGTCTTTGTTGTGTGCATGTTTGTACAAAGAACTCGAGGCACACGTTGTTATATACAACAAACTAAATATTTGACAGCTCGTTGGAAGTAATAGATACAGTTATCAGCAGATTAGAGTTTTATATAAATACTTTTGCCAAAATGTCGACAGCCTTTTGTTTTCAAGCACAGCTCGTTTCTGTCATGGACGCGTTATCAAAAACAGCAGTTTCAGAAATAAGCAAACTAGTCGACATCGAATCAAAGGTTTTAAAATTAGAAATAACGCGTGGTCGGAATGAAATAGCAACACTCACAGAGAAACTGCAGCTGATGGAGAATTTGCTTTGGATCGACGGAGGGCACAGGCAGGACGCAACGGCAGATGCACTCACGAAAACGCCAACAAGAATGAGAGATGGTTCAATGAACGGTTATTGCGAAATACCTCAGTCTGAGCCCAAAATACCTGCAATCAAAAAAAGGTTTGCAAAGTTGACCCTTATTGAATATTCTATGGGCAGGTAATGTGTGTGTGTGTGTGTGTGTGTGTGTGTGTGTGTGTGTGTGTGTGTGTGTAGATCTGGGTCAAAGACGTGTGCTGTGTTTGAGTCCCAAAAGTGGACATTTCTAATTTGCTATAGTTTTTGACCCAGGTCTGGATTATACTGGCCACAAATCAGATATTTTAATGATTCTGCATGAAACCCTGTGCTGCCTGAATCCTGTGGCTTCTTCTTGCTCTTTGGGTTTAGGCTGGGTAACTGTAAAGCGGTTCTTGATAAATGCTGATGTAAAAATAATTTTATTAAATACTTGATTTATTGATTGAACCCAACCCTTTTAATCTGGCAGAATTGAATCTATTTGTTTTCTTGTCTGCTTAGTGAGAGTTCCTGGGAAAACATTTGTCCTCCCCAAGAGATGCACGTCATCCATCAGGTTGAAGATGGTGCTCTTGTTTTGGAAACAGTGGTACGCTAACTGTCATTCCTTGTGTCAAGTAGCCTCACTGTAATGTCCTTCTAGTTACCATTTTTTGCTGAGCTGTTGTTGTTTACCCCAAAGCCTACCACAGTGGTGAGAGACCAGCCTGAGTTGATTGTGATCAAGGAGGAACCTTCAGAGGTGGACATATGGGGTAGTGGGCCAAAGACCGAACTCATACATGAAAATGGTGAGTGTTGATGGGTTAAAAATCACATGAGGGCCTGGGTGCCAAATAGTACACTGTCAGGGAGGACAGTGACTTGTATTGGCATTGCTTAACAGTTGGGTAACCTAGAAGGTTGGGTAATCTAGTGCAATAGGCAAAATGCAGAAGCATCGGCTTGTCTTGTGTAACTGAATATAAAGGTTGAACTGTTTAATTATGTTCTAAAAGATATACTTACACATTCCTTCCTGTGTCACAAACAGGAGCAGCAACATCACTTGATACAGATGTTGGGTGTCTCGATGTGCTTCAGCATTGTCCAGACAGCTCAGACAACCACCCTATACTAACTAAGAGCCAAGGGAACCACAGCACTCAGCACTCATCTGGAGTGCAATTGGAGGACCTGGACACGCATTGGACGCCACCTGCATGTTCACAGAGCCAGGATGCGCAGCAGATCACACCTGCTGCACAGAGAAACTCCATAACTGGAAACAGCTCTGGTGGTATAACAAATGTGCCCTCTCAGAGTTTCAGTGTGGCAAAGTCAAACATGAAGATCCACAGCCTGAGAACATCAGGAGCTAAAAGATTTGGCTGTATGCAATGTGGCAAGAACTTCAGGTGTTCTAGTCAGCTGGAAATACACCAGCGAAGTCACACTGGAGAGAAACCATACCGATGCACGCTGTGTGGAAAGAGATACGCACAGAAAGGGCATCTTTATACCCACCAACGCACACACACCGGAGAAAAGCCATATCGCTGCCTCGACTGTGGCAAGAGCTTCATTCAAAAATGCACTCTCGATATGCACCAGCGCACCCACACCGGAGAAAAACCTTATGTTTGTGTGAAATGTGGGAAGGGATTTACTAAAAACTGTAACCTTAAGAAACACATGGGTGTACATACAGAGTTTAGCATGCATGTTTACAGTGAGGCCAGTTTACAAGAGGACAGATGGACAAATAGACCTCATCCGTACTAGTACCAACCATAGGCCTACAGCCTCTGCAGCGGATTTGCTGGACTTCAGTCATTCAAAGTTTTCCTCATAAAATATTAGTCTCTGCTTTTCAGAAAAATAAAGCTGTCCTATTTTTCAACATTTGCCAGGTCTCTATTTTGCTCTTTGTCATTTTTATTTTATTCAAATGTAACCTTTATCTAACTAGGCAAGCCAGTTAAGATCAAATTGTTATTTACAATGACGGCTGGGCCAATTGTGCGCCGCCCTATGGGACTCCAAATCACGGCCGGATGTGATACAGCCTGGATATCGTTTTCCTCATTTGAAATCGGGTTTGGAGGTGAAATATAGCCCTGAAAGTAACAGCCAATTGCCAAGGGTCTAGTTTTTAATTGGATCGAAACATTACCGCATTGGATTGTGGGATATTTGACCATAAACCATGAATTAAAGCTCAACAAAAATGTGTACATGACCTTTACTTTGTGGATTTACGGTAAAGAATCCCACAATTCAAAGCGGTAATGTTTATAATCGTGAGCGAGAGGTCTATTCAGAGATATTTTTGAGAAGATGGAAAACTCCCTTGCATTCGTATTCCAGCCCATTGTCTACGTTGCCTATGCGTCGTCAATGAGCCGCACGGTGCATTCTGGGTGATTCTGGGACAAGGAGAGCGCTCCTTCAAGAAGTGAATGGAAGTCAATTGGGCTAGCTCTAAACCCCCAACATTAGCATGAATTTCGACAAGAAGTACCACATTAAAAATATTTTCGGAGATGTGAGATAATTAACTTATCTGTAATATCGTACAGCTTTTGCATCGTACTTTCGAGGAAAATAGCCATACCCCGACTTTGAGAAGGGATTGCGTGACGATCAGTTTAGCAACCGCGTGACGCAGCATGACAACTTAAACGCGATTGGTCGAAAGTCTGATGGGTGGGGCGTTATACGTTCGTAGCTCTTTGCCCAATAGGATTCCTATCTCGTAATTTCTCTTATCCCTGGTCTATTTCAGCTAGCTAGCCACCCAATCAATGTCTATTATTATTCATTTTTATTAATATCGCCAGCCTATCATACACGTTGGACTTAGTTTATTTTTAAAACAAAACCATGAATACGATGATAAATCGGGGAAGTTTTCAGATCCAGTTAGCTTCCATTATGGAAATGCTAAGCAAAGCTGCTGTGGTTGAAATCGGTAAACTTGTCGACGAGTGCTCGTCCGTTCTCCGTTCTGAAATATCCCAACACATGAATGAGAACGAGGCATTAAAGAAGAAATGTTATCTGCTAGAGATTGAGTTAAAGACGGTGAAACTGCACGAGCGTAAAAGGGTCATTGCCAGCCGTTGTCAGAATGGAGTTCAGGTCTCGGGACAAATATTTACGCATCGAGCAACAGAGAACCGAGGTGAGCATTTTTAGACGGCAACGTTAGCTAGCTTGCTACTGTAGCCGATTAAAATAGATCCCACGATTTACGAGTTAAGGCTAGTGTGGGCAGACTTTAGATACAACTAGTGATTTCAGCACCCAAATAATAGCCCGCAATTAGCTGCACACATTCTTTGTAATTCCGGGCTATTCTTTGGGTGATGTAATCAATACATTGTTAGTTTTTGATAACTTTTTATGTGACGTCGGCCAAACAGCCAAATAACGTTATTCCAACTAAACGTGACTCAATTCTGGTACAATTCTAGAAACATAAAGCCCTCCTACTTTAATATTACATCAAACATTTCACAAATGCAAATTATACAGTTACTGCACTGTTTTAACCGGTTTTAACACAGTTGCAGGCGACAACATGTTTGTGGCGTCCATCTTCCGTTTACACGAAGGTGTTCGGAGACGCAGATGGCTAACGTTTAATTAGCACAGGTACGCCTCTGTCTTCCAGCTGTTTTCCGTAAACGAGCGCTGTAAACATGGACATTTGTCCATGTCGGAACCCTAACCCTGTAAAGGTATGTGGTAATTTAACCGTTTGTTAAACTACAGCTCAGCATTCAACATCATAGTTCCCTCCAAGCTCAGGACCCTGGGAGGTCAGCAACTGGTTCCTGGACTTCTTGACGGGCCACCCCCAGGCGGTGAGGGTAGGCAACAACACATCTGCCACACTGACCATCAACACTGGGGCCCCTCAGGGTTGTGTGCTTAGTCCCCTCCTGTTCACCCACAACTGCTTGGCTGCGCACGACTCCAACACCATCAGGTTTGCTGACAACATGATGGTGGTAGGACTGATGACTATGAGGCAGCCTATAGGGAGGAGGTCAGAGACCTGGCAATGTGGTGCCAGCACAACAACCTCCCCCTCAACGTCAGCAAGAGAAAGGAGCTGATCGTGGACTACAGGAACAGGGGCGAGCATGCCCCCATCCACATCGATGGGGCAGTGGTGGAGAGGGTCGAGCTCTTAAAATTTCTCACTGTCCACATCACTAAGGAATTAACATGGTCTGCACATTTTGTGAAGAGGGCATGACAGCACCTCTTTCCCCCTCAGGAGGCTGAAAAGATTTGGCATGGGCCTCAAAGTTTTACAGGTGCACCATTAAGAGGATCTTGACTGGCTGCATCAACGCTTGGTATGGAAACTGCAAGGCACCTGACCACAAGGCGCTACAGAGGGTGGTGAGTGTGGCCTAGTACATCACTGAGGCCGAGCTCCCTGCCATCGAGGACCTCTACACCAGGCAGTGTCAGAGGAAGAACCAAAAAAGTGTCTGATGCCAGCCACTCAAGTGATATATAGACATTTTTCTGCAACCGCATGGAAAGTGGTACCAGTGCACCAAGTCTGAAACCAACAAGACTTCTAAATAGCTAATCAAATGGCTATCCGGACTACCTGCATTGACCCTTTTTTGCACTAACTCTCTTGCACCGACTCTATGCCCACATTGGACTACCCACACACGTACTTACACCCCAACATACACACTACATAAGCCCACACACACTTTCACACTCACCACATATGCTGCTGCCACGGTTTATTATCTATCCCGTTGCCTAGTCACTTTACCCCTACCTATATGCACATAGCTACCTTAATTACATCGTACCCCTGCACATCGAATCAGTACTGGTATTCACTGTATATAGCCATGTTATTTTTTACAAGTTATTCACTGTGTGTTTATTCCTTGTCACTATTTTGCATGTTGGACAAGGACCCGTAAGCAAGCATTACACTATTAGTCTACACCTGTTTATGAACACATGACAAATACATTTTGATTTGATATGACAATCTCCTCTTTGCCCACAAAGCTCCTATTCATCTTCCCGGTAGACAACTCTGCAAGCATGTATGTACTTCCAAAAACGCTCTAAATAAAAATGTATAAGCAACTGGACATTTTTTTCTATGTATTGTTTTTGACCGGAAGAGGTGTGTTTTTGACCGGAAGAGCTACCAATAGGCACCTCTTCCGGTCAAAAAACAATACTTAATTTTTTACCGGTTGCTTGCAATTTTTATTTAGGCCTTTTTTGGAAGTACATACCGGGCGTAACAGCAGTAAATGGCGATAGTTGCAGGCAGGGCAGGCATATTTGGTGAGTAACATATTTTAACGTTATAACGCTTGCGGAGCTGTTTAATGGGAAGATGAATGGAGGCTGGTTCAGCCAAGGTCAGTATATTCATGATAGACGTTCCCCTTTTCAGAGAAGCAGTCTGCCCCCGCGATAGAGAGTGTCTTTGGTAAGGACTGGTGCATGGATCTATGGAGAGATGGGGAGTCAATCCCTCAGGATAAAGAGACAACAATTGGATCGGCCATCTTGGGCGATGATGAGGTCACTCAGGTCAGATTTATTAATATCCTTGAATAGTGCATCTGCTAGCCAGGCTGTCCCAATTTGCTCCCTTCCCCTGACAATAGTCCTACCGATTTGATGTTTGCAGATCTGTAAGGTTAAAGACCCAGCAATGTGGTGGAAGCTGAGTGTTTATACCTATCCAGACCATTCAGATCAAAGGGTTAGGGCCTAGGGAAAGGGTTAAGGAGTGAATTGGGACTGGGAAGGGTTATACTCATGGATCACAATGAAGGTAACGAAGGTTACAAAGGTGCTTCTGTTACATTCAGAATAAAAAAAGGAACGATGTGTTGTCTAACGGTCACTCACCTGTCTTGTGTAGGCAATAGACTTGGTGGACAATGAGCCTGACTTGGTGTTTATCAAAGAAGAGCTGTTTGAGGATCAGCCAGTGGACCAGCAGAGGGGACATGCAAGCAACAGAAAAAGTATGTGTGTCGTGATCATTGAAATTTGGACAACTCATTCATATGTAAAATAAATGACATCCTTTCATGAGGGAAGGATGCAAGTTGCAATTGTAAGTCCGTCTCTGGATAAGAGTTGTATGCTACTATGACTTGTTAAGGAACGAGGGCTGTGGCGGTCATGACATTTTGTCAGCCTGTTATTGTCATGCGAAAGACAGCTGGTCTCACGGTAATTAACTGTTAATTAACATAAATACGTTTAGCATCTCCAGGCTCCACTCGTACAAGCCTCCAATGCACGCCTTTGGAATGTCTGCATTTTAAAAAAGTTGAATAAATCAATTGACTATACACCACAATCACAAATTCATTATTTTAGGCAGGTCTGAAGAAACGTTATGATATGAAGAAAATGTCATTCTGAAGAACAGAATGAGTTGGCCAACTTTATGTTATCTGGCTATGCACCATAACATAGGCTTGTTCATTTAGTAGACAAGATATGCTTATAAGATCTGTGCCATTATTTTTATATTATATGATTTTATATTAAGAAGAATATAATTGAAGTTACTTGAATAAAATATAATGGATGTGCACATATGAAGTGGCTATGTTGAGCGTAAAATTTATCATTTGAAACAGATTTAGAGTTATTTGGCAGCTTTTGATGTGAATGATACAAGCCTTAGAAATCAAAAGATATACAGTTGAAGTCTGAAGTTTACATACACCTTAGCCAAACACATTTAAACTCAGTTTCACAATTCCTGACATTTTAATCCTAGTAAACATTCCCTGTCTTAGGTCAGTTAGGATCACCACTTTATTTTAAGAAAGTGAAATTTCAGAATAATAGTAGTGAATGATTTATTTAAGCTTTTATTTCTTTTATCACCTTTCCAGTGGGTCAGAAGTTTACATACACTCAATTAGTATTTGGTAGCATTGCCTTTAAATTGTTTAACTTGGGTCAACATTTCGGGTAGCCTTCCACAAGCTTCCCACAATAAATTGGGTGAATTTTGGCCCATTCCTCCTGACAGAGCTGGTGTAACTGAGTCAGGTTTGTAGGCCTCCTTGCTCACATGTTTTTTTTCAGTTCTGCCCACAAATTTTCTGTAGGATTGAGGTCCGGGCTTTGTGATGGCCACTCCAATACCTTGACTTTGTTGTCCATAAGCCCTTTTGCCACAACTTTGGCAGTATGCTTGGGGTCATTGTCCATTTGGAAGACCCATTGCGACCAAGCTTTAATTTCCTGACTGATGTCTTGAGATGTTGCTTCAATATATCCACATAATTTTCCTACCTCATGATGCCATCTATTTTGTGAAGTGCACCAGTCCCTCCTGCAGCAAAGCACCCCCACAACATGATGCCACTTCCGTGCTTCACGGTTTGGATGGTTTTCTTCGGCTTGCAAACCTCCCTCTTTTTCCTCCAAACATAATGGTCATTATGGCCAAACAGTTCTATTTTTGTTTCATCAGACCAGAGTACATTTCTCCAAAAAGTACGATCTTGGTCCCCATATGCAGTTGCAAACTGTAGTCTGGCCTGTTTATGGCGGTTTTGGAGCAGTGGCTTCTTCCTTGCTGAGCGGCCTTTCAGGCCAAGTCGATTAAGGACTCGTTTTACTGTAGATATAGATACTTTTGTACCCGTTTCCTCCAGCATCTTCACAAGGTTCTTTGCTGTTATTCTGGGATTGTTTTGCACTTTTCGCACCAAAGTACGTTCATCTCTAGGAGACAGAACGCGTCTCCTTCCTGAGCAGTATGAAGGCTGCGTGGTCCCATGATATTTATACTTGCGTACTATTGTTTGTACAGATGAACGTGGTACCTTCAGGGGTTTGGAAATTGCTCCCAAGGATGAACCAGACTTTTTGGCTGATTTCTGAGTCTTGGCTGATTTCTTTTGCATTTTGGAGTAGAGGCACTGGGTTTGAAGGTAGGCCTTGAAATACATCCAAGGTACACCTCCAATTGACTCAAATGATGTCAATTATCAGAAGCTTCTGAAGCCATGACATTTTCTGGAATTTTCCAAGCTGTTTAAAGGCACAGTCAACTTTGTATGTAAACTTTGTATGTAAAATTGTGATACAGTGAAATAATCAGTCTGTAAACAATTGTTGGAAAATCATGCACAAAGTAGATGTCCTAACTGACTTGCAAAATTAGTTTGATAAGACATTTGTGGAGTGGTTGAAAAACGAGATTTAATGACACCAACCTAAGTGTATGTAAACTTCCGACTTCAACTGTATGGGCTGCTTGCGCTCTTGCCTTAGGCTGCACACGCTGTTGTCAAGTGATCATATTTTCACCCATCAGACTTTTCTCAATTTAATCTTGTCTTTACTACTATGGAAATCAGTTTTGATTTAGAATGCCCCATTTATCAAATGCGCAAGAACTGGCAAGACAAAAAGACGTGTCATCCATATGCACTGGAATAGCGAGTGGATGCCACTATACCGTCTGTACGTTTTTCACTCATGTTGGGTAGGCTACTCTGGTAATTTCACTGTGTCACAGATGATATTCCACCCAAACTCTGTATGCCAAGGGCTTTCCAACCCTGTTCCTGCAGCTACCCAGTGCTTAATTTGGGAAGCCAAGTGAAATCTGGTCGGGAACATGGATAGTAACACGTTTTCACCACAAAATATATTTAAGTAGACTGTTGACAGCCCCTCTCTGCTCGCTGGAGAAAGGAATGAAGGAGGAGGAGATGGAATCTCAGTGGTGAGATATTCTGTTGCAAAAGGTAATGTCAGTCCATTAATTATGAAGAAAAAGGAAAGCCCTATTACTTGGCTATTCAAAAACAAATGCACTAATTTTAGGCAAAATCTGAATTTGTTTAATTTAGGCCTGACCAATTATGTACAGTTGAAGTCGGAAGTATACGTACACTTAGGTTGGAGTCATTAAAACTCATTAAAACTTGTTTTTCAATCACTCCACAAATTTCTTGTTAAACTATAGTTTTGGCAAGTTGGTTAGGACATCTACTTTGTGCATGACACAAGTCATTTTTCCAACAACTGTTTACAGACAGATTAGTTCACTTATTCACTGTATCACAATTCCAGTGGGTCAGAAGTTTACATACACTAAATTGACTGTGCCTTTAAACAGCTTGGAAAATTCCAGAAAATGTCATGGCTTTAGAAGCTTCTCATAGGCTAATTGAGTCAATTGGAGGTGTACATGTGGATGTATTTCAAGGCCATCTTCAAACTCGGTGCCTCTTCGCTTGTCATCATGGGAAAATCTGCCAAGACCTCAAATTTCTTTGTAGACCTCCAAGTCTGGTTCATCCTTGGGAGCAATTTCCAAATGCCTGAAGGTACCACGTTCATCTGTTCAAATAATAGTACGCAAGTTTAAACACCATGGGACCACGCAGCCGTCATAGCGCTCAGGAAGGAGACGCGTTCTGTCTCCTAGAGATGAACGTACTTTGGTGGGAAAAGTGCAAATCAATCCCAGAACAACAGCAAAGGACCTTGTGAAGATGCTGGAGGAAACGGGTACAAAAGTATCTATAGCCACAGTAAAACGGAGTCCTATATCGACATAACCTGAAGGGCCGCTCAGCAAGGAAGAAGCCACTCTTCTAAAACTGCCGTAACAAAGCTAGACTACGGTTTGCAACTGCACATGGGGGAGAAAGATCATACTTTTTGGAGAAATGTCCTCTGGTCTGATGAAACAAAAATAGAACTGTTTGGCTGTAATGACCATCGTTATGTTTGGAGGAAAAAGGGGGAGGCTTGCAAGCCGAAGAACACCATCTCAACCGTGAAGCACGGGGGTGGCAGCATCATGTGGGGGTGCTTTACTGCAGGAGGGACTGGTGCACTTCACAAAATAGATAGCATCATGAGGTAGGACAATTATGTGGATATATTGAAGCAATATCTTAAGACATCAGTCAGGAAATTAAAGCTTGGTCGCAATGGGTCTTCCAAATGGACAATGACCCCAAGAATACTGCCAAAGTTGTGGCAAAACGGCTTAAGGACAACAAAGTCAAGGTATTGGAGTGGCCGTCACAAAGCCCTGACCTCAATCCTATAGAACATTTGTGGGCAGAACTGAAAAAGCGTGTGTGAGCAAGGAGGCCTACAAACCTGACTGTTACACCAGCTCTGTCAGGAGGAATGGGCCAAAATTCACCCAACTTATTGTGTAAGGCTACCCAAAACGTTTGACCCAAGTTAAACAATTTTAAAGGGAAGCTGCCAAACACAATTAGTATATCTAAACTTCTGACCCAATGGGAATGTGATGAACAAAATAAAAGCTGAAATAAATCACTCTACTATTATTCTGACTTTTCACATTCTTAAAATAAAGTGGTGATCGTAACTGACCTAAGACAGGGGATTTGTACTAGGATTAAATGTCAGGAATTGTGAGAAACTGAGTTTAAATGTATTTGGCTAAGGTGTATGTAAACTTCCGACTTCAACTGTATATGTCGACGTGCCCTTGCCATGTGTAATATGTGGTAGACTGTATTGTATAATGGCACAATCATCTTTTCTTCGGGCTTGGCCTCATATGGCCTTATGCATATGGCTGTTTTTGAATTAATCATTACCTTTAGAAAGCACTTTGAAACATCCACAATGACCATGTTTTCCACTGTTTCAACCTATTGATCAATTTGATGAAAGTTCAATCTGTTTTAAAAGCACATACTGTTTGATTTTCGACTGCATTTGCATTGTCAGTGGTTAGAGACAAAGTAGGGCCCTGAGTACCAGACCATTAGGCCCTGATGAGTTAGCGAGTTGGGTACTACTAATTTTACTGCAGTTGTGACTCATGACTGCCGGTGTGGCAGTAATACGGTCACTGCAATAGCCCTATATGGGACTGGTAATTGAATTGTTTCACAGCTGTGATGCCGGTATTGAGATTTTTCATTTGTACTGTACAGGGAGCGTAGCTGTGGAGGATGCTCCAGCAGTGGAGCGAGCAGCTGCCAGTCAACTTCACCTATACAAGGGGGACTCGAACACATACCCTGCAGGCAGCCATCAGGTACAGCCTGACACAGAGCAGCCCACATCCATTGAGAGCCTCATGGAAGACCCCACTCTGGCTGGTCTGGTTGACCACACAGAGCCTGGCCCTGACACAGCCAATGGGATGTACATGGACTATCCTCCCCGCAACACGTACGCACCAAGAAACCGGCCAAGCCACCAGCAGGGAACTGGAAAAGACCTGAAGCAGCAGTTTGACTGTTTGTTTTGTGGGAAGAGCTTTGGTTATTTGAGCTACTTGAAAGTCCACATCAGACGCCACTCTGGAGAGAAACCGTTTGGCTGCACCGTTTGCGGGAAGCGCTTCGCTCAGAAGACGTACCTGAAGCTGCATCAGCGTACACACTCTGGGGAGAAACCTTACAGTTGCACAGAGTGTGGGAAGAGTTTCTCTCAGAAGAGCTCGTTGAATGTCCACCTCCGGAGTCACACCGGGGAGAAGCCTTATAGCTGTGTCGACTGTGGGAAGAGCTACACCTATAAACACGGTTTTAACACACACCAATGTTTCAAATAATTTACATTTCAACCTTGTTTTGAAAACTGGCAACTGAAACATCTTTAGCCGTATTGTAATCATGGTGGTTTTCAGTAGGTAGATTTTTTAAAAGTTAACTGTTTTGCGCTACTGTGTGCCCTAATGAACATGACCAAGCTGTTACTCTTCACTACACGGCAGAACTGCTCCATTCAACTTTTCCCTCCTGCTCTGTCTGTAGGATTGCACACACACACACACACACACACACACACACACTGCCTTCTTGTCACACAATTGGCAATAGACTAGATGCCCCACTGTTAGATGAAGACATTTTTGAAGTATTTCTAAAGACATGTACTGTTTGTGCTAAACAGTGGTAGTCCTGATACCAGTTGTTTGTGCTACTGTGAAGAATGCCAGTGTGGTAGACCGGTCACGTAAACGTGTGCCAAATCATTTTCTGTAATGAATTAAACGGGTACAGTAATACATTTACTTATTTGTACTCGCATTACATTTGTATTCCATATGTTATAAAAATGTAAACATGGCAATGATTAAATGATTGAAATGTTATACCCATAATGCTGTTTTAATTAAAAGCAAATTAAGTTTACAGCAGATGAATATACTCCAGAAAAACAGACACAATCATGGAAGCATTATGTATAAAATGCGCTGCTGGGAACAGAAATTGAAAACATCCATTTAATGATAACTTGTCATATTTACCAATGTATAGAGGACAATGCAGATACAGTACCAACTGCCATCTTGCACCAAACATTGGCAGGTTAATTCCTTGAGCCTAAAATATAGAACAGGCAGGAAGGTAAACATTACAGTACCTATGAATTGTGCAATACTCATGCACCACGTTCTTTGCAAAATAAAACTTTTACTTTTATTGTAGGTAAATCATACCAGATAGCCTAATACATCCTGTTAGTGTTGTAGCGAATTCAGACAAATAAAACAAGTGTAATAAATACACTTAAAGCCTACTGTAGCGTATTTGGGGGAGGGGGAGGGACTCCCAGGTCCAGATCCAAACCCCTTGACAAGGTCGCTAGGTGACGGGTTAAGGTCGCTCCAATATTGTGAAGTATGACATACATTAGACAGTATTTGGTTCTCCAGTTTGAGCAGAGCAGGCACACAATCCTTTAAAGGGGCAATCAGCGGTTCAGATAGAGGCCTCCCCACCTGTTTCGGTAAAAAGCTGAGGGCTGGGCCTGGAGAAAATACTGTCGATGTGCCCTTGATCAAGGCACTTAACCCTAATTGCTCCTGTAAGTCGCTCTGGATAAGAGCGTCTGCTAAATGACAAATGTTAAGTGTTTATTTACTTTGTTTATGTTGGGTTCTGATGGGGTACAACAGTTCAACTAAGCTCATGAGGCATTAATAAGTTATATTCTTCAACAATAAATGAGTACATCATTTCTAAGTCCCAAAATACATGTAGCAACTGCAGCTTGCCTCTTTAAGTCAAGAGTATTGCAATCAACCAAAAATACTTCATTTATTTTTATGAACAGCCATGTGTGTTTGGAGCAGTTGCTGATTGACGAAAGACAACTGACACTTAGAACATTTGTGCACTTGCGCCTTCTTTTTCTTATCTTCCTTTTGACCGTGAGCTTTGGCCAAGTGCTGAGTGAGGTATACTTTCTGGGTGAAACCAATTTCGCATGTGAGGCATTTGAACGGTTTCTCACCAGTGTGAAGGCGCATGTGACATTTCAGATTGCCCTTCTGTGTGAATCCTCTCCCGCAGACAGTGCACGTGTGGGGTCTCTCTCCAGTGTGCACCAGGTGGTGTATCCTCAGGCTTGACGGACAGCTGAAAGACTTGCCGCAGTAATGGCAAAAGTACTTCGAGCTGTTCGAGGCCAGATAATCGGGAGCAACACATTTGTGTTTTTTGAGCTGAGTTTTCCCAGGATAACAGTTCTTACACACACTGCAGTACAGCGACTTGTGAGATTTCATATGCATCGTCAGATGGTTCTGCCGCAAGAAAGTCTTCTTACAAATCACGCAACTTAACTTGTTTGTTTCGGATTTACTATGGGAGTGCAAGTTAAACCTGTTAAAGTAACTGAAAGTCTTCCCAGCAGTCTTTCCAGCTTTGCTTTTTGACTTTGCTAAAGACTTCTTTGCATACGTTGGCTTTGTGATGTGTTCATCTTGTCCTTCGTTGGGCAACAGCTCGGTATCGTCTGGAAGGAACTCATTCGTCTCATCGTCCTCAATGGGAAAGACATGCTCGCCATATTCCTCCTCCACTCCGTCGATGGATATGAAACGTAAAGTATGTCCTGTGGAGACATCCGTAGTTGACATCTCCAGTACCTGTTTATCCCGTCTCCCTGGCCTGTCCTGGCGGAAGGAATCAAAGGATGGATACTCATTGGAGGGCCCTTCTCTTCCATTGTCCAATAAGTCGTCATCTCCTGAAGCAACAGAGAAAATACAAAAAGAATACACATACGAGTTGTGGCTTCGATTGCCTGTCCACCTATTCATGAAAAACAATGTCCAAACCTCCATGATGACCAAATAAGAGACGGTCACAGTGTCTTATAACTGTGCATGTCACCAAACGCATACAGTTAAACCTATGCGATTTAGCACTACACCAGCCAGGCAATTCAAACATCTCAGATTAAAACCTCTAACAACTTACCGTCTAAAATTATTGTTGGTCTTTCCTGTGGGTCTCTGCTGTTTATGATTTCCACCTCAAAATCCTCCTCTTTAACGTCAGCTTGGCCTGAAGGCACCCCTGTTGACTATGAGAATAAGACAAATATTTTTAGGAGCCACATGAAAAATGCAGACACTAAATAACAAAATGCATTGAAGGAATAAGACTTCTAAACATGACAGAAGGGGTAAGTGTCAATAATGTAGGGGAGCCTCTGAGTCACTCATTTCAAAGAGCTGGGCATCTGACAGCATGTCCTCTGGTAAGCCTGAGTCCTCTGTTGGTTTCCACAATCCTGCCTAGTGCTTTCTCATATCAGTGCAGATGAAGAACAGCGGATGAGGCAAGGGAAACTGTCCTCAGTCTACTCACTCACTTTGGCAGTGTGTTGCGGACTGTTCTCTGTGCTGTCGGGATCCCCATGGTTCCATAGATCAAGGCACCATTCCTTCCCAAATATTCCTTCGATGGTGGGGGACCCATTTAGCCCTGGAAGAGAATGCAGAACTGAATTGGCACTTGGGCATATTGTGTCAAACACATTGAAAAACAGTGGCCCCTATTGGACGAATAGACTAAAAGGGAAAGGAAGGAAGACTATAAAATCCCCATTCTGCATGCATTCTTGTCAACACAACATGCATCCTCCTCCCTGTCATGGATGCATTATCAAAGAACCACAACATACCTCTGTCTATTCTGGTGATAGTTTCACCAGTTTGAACACCAACAGAGCGATAGTTTCCAGCCAGCTTTGGAGCTGTGCTTTTCACAATTGTCAGTTCACTTTCCAGATTATGCAATTTATCAGTGAGAGCCTCATTTTCTAAGGAAATTCCCGCGTATTCGTCGTCAACCAGTTTGCACACATGAGCCATTGCGGTTCTGGACAATATTTCCATGATGGAGGACAGTTGTGTGTGAAAAGAAGCGCGTTTAGACATGGCTCTGCGTTATTGTCCAAACGCCGTTTGAATTGATAAAGTTGTTCAAACTAACCAAATATTTCGTAAATTTCGAACACAAAAAGCCTACCTAACCCAGCTGCTGAACAGAATCTAACTGGGAACAAAAACAAGAGGCGATGGAAATTCAATTTCCGGCCGACGCATACGTATGACGTGAAACAGATTAAAATAGCATACATGTGGATAAAAATATGCTTTGTTAACTCGAACATTTTATAGTTAAACGGAATACATACCAATAATTTGATTAAACATATAGCACCGTAGTAAACGCTACATTTTAAATCTTTATTATTTTCTGGGGCTGTGACCCCATCTACTGGTCCAAAATTATATTACTGTAAAAAAAAAAAAGAAACGCTCCACATCAGTAAAAGGAAGTACGCAAATCAGAGGAAAAACAGATTTTTTTAAAATGACAATCTGAAAATGACAGTGAATGCATATGGTCAAAAAATACTAAATGTACTTATTTGAGAAGCAACATTTTATTTCTACCTTTCTGAGAATCTGAAATGTTGGTGAATTATCCATACATGACATTGCACTGTACAAAAATGCATTTAAATACATCCCTTAATTATTCTATACGTTTGTCAGAGAGACAGTTAATGACACAAAAACATTTCCATGGATTTGACAAGAGCAACAATGCATCACTAAATAATTTGTGGATTTAGTTAAGCAGCTAACCTTAGAAGAACATAGAAAGTACAAAATGGTGAAATCCACAGGAGGTCTGAGGAACAAGTGGTGTCTACTTCCACAAAAATGGCAGTTACAGAAAAATAAATAGACAAAAAACCTTGGACAAGGAGAGCTCGGTCATGGCTAGAAGGGATACAGCTTTTGTCAAATGAACGTCAGATTTGGCTTTTCATAGCAGGTTAGGACAATTTACGAAGCAGATTAGGAGAATTAAGGTTAGGAAAAGGGTTTCGGTTATTCATGCTAATTTGGGGTTTTCGAGCTAGCGCCCAATTGACTCCCATTCACTGTTTGAAGGAGAGCTCTTCTTGTCCCAGAGTTGCCCAGAATGCACCGCGTGGACCAAGTGATTGGTCGACAGTTTTCTGGGTGAAGCGTTATACATTCCTCCCTTCATTGCCCAATGGGACTGCTATCTCATCCTTTCTCTAATATCTCTGGTACAGTCTCAGCTGGTCTCAGTTCGATCCCTTCCCCTCCCTTTGGCCCTAACCCTTTGACGCTTGCATATCTGTAAGGTGGAAGCAATACGGTGGAAGATTTACCCCTAGCCACACTGCGTATACCTATCCAGACCCTTTAGACATGCCAACATTGAGGGGTTAGGGCTACGGGGGAGACAGATAGGGAGCAATATGGGATTGGATGTCTGATGTAACAGACAGGCTAGTGACTGGACGCAGGCCTCTTCACTCCCATGACTCTGAAAGTGCTGCTGGCGATCTTCTCGTAGAGCAGAAACATGAGGGCAGCGGTCAGGACAGTCTGTAGGAGTTTAGCTTCCAGGCCTTTGAACAGGCCCAGCATGCCGTACTTCCTATGGGTGGGAGAGAGCGTCGAAAAACAGAATATGTAAGAGATGAAGGCATTGGCTGTGTTCCAGGTAGTCTTCATTGCAATTGTGCTGCACATATGACCAGATCTCACAACGCCTGGAGAAGTGTTTGACATCTCAGGAAACACAATATGGTATAAGAATCCTCTGAGATGCACAGCACGACGGCAATAAGACAACCTGGAACGCAACCACTGACTAAGTCTGGGAGTGGTAGCAGTCATGGTGCTTGGTAAATAAAATGTTGAAATAAGGTAGGCAGGTGTGTGTGTGTGGATGGACCAACTTCACTCTATTGATCAGCAGATGCATCACACTTCTCAGGCTGTTCAGCAATGGTGATCCGTCTGTGTGCTGCGTGTGTTGACCAAACTGAGAACGAGATGCAGATAACGAGCAGTGAAATGAACACACGGAGAGCTTATTCCACTGGAATAACACTAAACATTGGGACAGCCCAATGTTCACAGCAGAGCACTAAAATGCAACATCCAAACTGGCGGACACACTCATACAGTCACAGGACAGACAGCCCTCATGAAAGAGTACTACAGAATTACTACACAGAACCTATATTTGTGCATTAGCTGCAATGTAGAGACTTGTAGGGATTGTGTAGTGAATGTGTAGTTTACACACTACTCAAGATACACAAGTAGAGTTTTGTCGTGTTCAGTAGGAAAACAGTAGCATTTCCAGTAGTAATCAGGTAGAGAGTTTTACTACTTGATGTTGGTAGCCGAGCTGTTTGCTAGCACCATTGAAATGTAGCTATGTAGCCCCTGTTTTCGGCATGCTAGTTAATAGAAAGGTGTGTTTGTATGCAGATGTACAGTATGTTCATACTGGTATACTTACCCATTCTACTTACCTCTTTTGACCTGTTGCCAAGGAAGCCCTCGACATAAGACTGGAGGCCATTGTTGGTAAGATTAATATTGTTCATCAAATATTTATTTGTTTTTCTTATGTGACTTCTGTTAGCAGAGGATTGACAATGGCTTATAATTGTTTCTTGTACTTGTCTTTATATTCTAAATATAGATAAGGATTAACAAAAAGTGTAAATATCTAATTTAATATGTAATTAATGTAATATTTTTTGCTACTACATTTGTATAAACATGTTATTTCGTGTTTGATGATATAACTACATGTGCACTAGTCTAGTAGAGACACAGTAGTGACACAAGAAGATGCCAATAGTGATTTTGAATAGGCAAACAGTTGTAAATGTGTCCATCTTCATTAGTAATTCAAAAGGGTTTATGTAGGAAATTAAAAGGTATCAGGAGCAAATCAGTACTGACACAACACTACACACTGAAGGTGTAGGCATTAAGTAGTAATTCAATAGTGAACATGTAGGAATTGTGGTAGAATGTGTAGGTTTTAAGTAATAGATACCCAAAAGCTCAGTAGTTACACAGTAACTAGGAAATACGTAGTGTTCACAAGTCTTGAAACGCCCCAATTTATCACTCATTACTACTTAAATAACTACATAAATCACTACTGGTTTACTACACACCTCAAACAAATAGCAAAACCAGGTTTTGTGTAGATCTTGGATAGAAGTGATTCAGTAGTACTTTTTCATGAGGAACATTCACACAAACACACATACCCACACTGTTCTTACCCTCAGGATGGACTGTACAGTCTGTAGTGGGTATGTGACTGTGGTGGCTACTGCTTTGGCTATGGCACCAATCAGAAAGACCTCAAGAGACAACAACTAGAGAAATGGACAGAAACAGTATCAGTTCGTTCCAGTTTAAATAGGGTTGGGCAGGTATATAATAATACAGCATACCAGGGTATTTTTATATTTATATACTTTTTAAATCAATATTTTCAATCATGATGTGTACTGATGCTTATTTATAAAACCCTGTTAGGCCTCACTCCCCCCTATCTGAGATACCTACTGCAGCCCTCATCCTCCACCTACAACACCCTTTCTGCCAGTCACATTCTGTTAAAGGTCCCCAAAGCACACACATGCTTGGGTCGCTCCTCTTTTCAGTTTACTGCAGCTAGCGACTGGAACGAACTGCAAAAAAACTAAAACTGGATAGTTTTATTTCCATCTCTTCATTCAAAGACTCAATCATGGACACTCTTACTGACAGTTGTGGATGCTTCGCGTGATGTATTGTTGTCGCTACCTTCTTGCCCTTTGTGCTGTTGTCTGTGCCCAGTAATGTTTGCATCATGTTTTGTGTTGCTACCATGTTGTGTTTTCATGTGTTGCTGTCATGCTGTGTTGTTGTCTTATGTCTCTCTTTATGTAGTGTTGTGGTGTCGCTCTTGTCGTGATGTGTTTTGTCCTAAAAAAATGTTTTATTTTTAATACCAGCCCCCGTCCCCGCAGGAGGCCTTTTGCCTTCTGGTAGGCCATCATTGTAAATAAGAATTTGTACTTAACTGGCTTGCCTAGTTAAATAAAGGTTAAAAATAAAAAAGTACTTGTTGAAAGATAAAAGCTATTGATTCCTCTTTGCTTTTCTGTTATACCATTTTTTGTTAGTGAGGGAGGACTGAAGGGCTTTTTCCCATCAATGAGAATTCAATTCCCATCGATAATTTTGCCCAGTCTTTGCAAGTAATCCCTCCGATGACTTCTCTGTGAACCAAGCTTCTCAGCTGCCTCTTCAAGCCCTCAGATCATGAACTGGACAGCCGGGTTGAGCACCAGCAGGAGAGAGGGGAATGTTCCGTTCCACAGGGCCCCCACCCCTTCGTCCTCAATGATCTGCACAAAGGCATCTGAGGGGAGGAGAGCGGGACACTGTTTACCCTAGAGATAATCTGACATAGTGACAAAGAAACCAGACTAGGACAACAGTAGTACAATGTGTGTTTGCCTGCGTCTTTGAAAGAAAAAGACAGAGGGAGAGTGTGTATGTACGATGCTCGAGAGAGAGAGAGAGAGAGAGAGAGAGAGAGAGAGAGAGAGAGAGAGAGAGAGAGAGAGAGAGAGAATGTGGAGAGAGAAAGCTCAATCATTCCATGACACTGTTTAAGTGTTATTAAGTCTTAATAACTTTGTAAGTTAGTTAGTATCAGCGTTTGGGTCTTTAGGGTCTTATTTAGGCCTACCTGCAGCGGTGCCCAATAGCAGGTCTCTGCTTGGAGTTGACTTGTGTCCCCGGAGCCAGCTGGCTCTCAGGCTGTGGAAGCAGTAGAAGTAGACGAAGTTGGAGTAGCAGAGACTGCAGATCACTGGGAGCCAGCCCCTGTAGGGCGCCAGCCTGCAGAGAGGACAGGCAGGGGGGGACAGACACAACCTCAGGTGATTCTGTTCAAATACAAAAAGGCTAAAAGAGCAGAGAGAAAGGAGATCGAGAGAAAGACAGAGAGACAGAGCTCTTGTTTACTCACAACCCCCTCTTCCTTGACAATCTCTGACAGAATGGCAGGAGTGGACCTGGCTTTCCTCTTCTCATCCACTATAGAAAAAAAGGAACAGAGAGAAGAATAGACATGCGACTTGCACCGAGATATCTTATGTCCTCTATTCAGTTTATGCACAAAGACGTAAAGATATAGCTAGCCTTACCTTGCAGCCGTAGTCTTGCAGTGTCAAGTGGGAAGAAAACGGTCATTGCTGTCACACTCCCCTAAAAACATATAGACCTACTGTCAAATGTAGGGTCTTCAAAATGTGAACATTTGCTGATATTAGGCTACCCTTATTTATAGGGGATACAGGTTTGGCAGTATTAGCCTGTCAGATAGCAATTTAAAGAAATACTGCCCCTTGTTTTCATGTAATGCAGAGAATCTGCAATAACCTACTATAGAAAAAAGGCTATGCACATCAACAAAGTTTACTTACCACTGCTCCTGCCATAGCATGCACCAAGCTTTCGTACGAGAAAACTTCAGCAAATCGAAATTCTCGAGTGCTCATTTTAATTGCGGTAGATACACATGTAAAGTTGACAGTTATGTTTGCATTCCACTATGCTAAATAGTTAGGGAATAGAGATACTGATACTGACATTTTCGTTCCTTCCAGAAAACAACGCGGCTGAATGCTCTTATGGGTTTCTCACATAGACATTAAAACCATTTTCCCCCGAATGCGCTTCTTACTCATTTTACATCCAGGTCGTTCGTATAGCCAATGGTAAATATATTCCCTTTCCCAATAAGGTGATTGGACAATAGGCGATGCCGCGTGTTCATTTTATTGGCTTTTCCAGTTGTCACTCAAACAAATGAAACTGCAGGGCTGCGTTCAGTAGGCTTTTACGTTCTGGAACACTCAATTGAACGGAAACGGTGCTGTACTGAATGACCAGTGGAATAACGGGGACGGGTTGTCATTCTGTACTGTATTTGGTTGGGGAACGCTGTCAACAGTACCACTGCCCTTTAAATACACTCATTACTTCAAGCCACACCCACCAAACCGGAGCAAAAGTACCTCAGTCGGTTCAAGAACGTTTTGGGTAAACGTGTCGTTCAGTACAAACCGTTCCGCAACATAGCAAACGTTCAAGCGAACTAAACGCATCTCAGGCTTATCCAGATACAGTTCCACCGACAGAATAATGGGTTAGTTATAAAACAAAAATGTGGACTAGGCTGCTGAGGGGAGGACTGCTCATAATAATATCTGTAATGGAGCAAATGGAAAGGCATCAAACACATGAAACCATGTGTTTGATTTATTTGATACCATTCCATTAATGCCGCTCCAGCCATTACCACAAGCCCGTCCTCCCCAATTAAGGTGCCGCCAATCTCCTGTGGTTTGGAGTTACTTCTCTCTAATATCTCTGGCTTGGCGCTTGTCCCACAATGTTTTCCGGTCGTCACATTTACCACAGAAGTCATAAACCCTGCCTATTTCTAAAATAAAGATTCTTAAACCTAACCCCTTTATTTAACTGGGCGAAGTCAGTTACGAACAAATTCTTAATTACAATGACGGCCTATCCCGGCCAAACCTTCCACTAACCTGGACGACGCTGGGCCGCCCGATCACGGCTGGTTGTGATACAGCCCGGGATCGAACCGGGGTCTGTAGTGACACCTCTAGCACTGTGATGCAGTGCCTTAGGCCTCTGCGCCACCTTGGAGCCTAACAACACTTAACTTTGTGCCTAACCCTAACCTTGAATTAAGACCAAAAAGCACATTTTTATTTTCATACATTTTTAGGATAGACCCTTTTGACCTTGTGGCTGTGCTATCTAGTGGAAATCATGTTGTTTTCATAGTCTTGTTCATTCTACAGGCTAGCTACTACACCTGTCTGTATTCTGAATTCTAAACTTCTAAAATGTGCTCCTTTCTGGAAAAGGGTATGTAGTTTTATTGTGTTTTGTGGTTGCAAATATTAAAGTTCACTACAAAATTTACTTTCTGCATTCCTATTCAACAAATTCTAAACTTCTAACATTTGTAACAGTAAATCATGTTGGGAAATAAATGCATTTGAGACTACTAATCACAGTAATTAATCACAAGAAATAAGACAAATATATCAAGCATCGAGAGGCCTCTTTCCCCATCCAAAGGTATTCAAAAGTCTCTCTTCTTGTCCATGATATGTATTGATGCTTATAGCTACAAATAATCTCTCTACCACCTCAGCAAAAACTTGACAAACAGCCTCCCCACCCCTCCAGGACAGAAAGGCTAAAGAAGCACCCAGTAACACACTGACCAGGGCTGAGTACATCTGCAGAGAGAACCCCAGGCACATGGATCCAACCACAGCTACGGTCAAGCCCACTAACCTTCCTATTAGATATCTGGGTGAGAGTTTCCCCAATTTATCCCACATCAAGAAAACTGACACACCACCACCAAGCCACCTTTGCCCTGCACACCACCCCAACCCCAGCACGACTAGGGCCCCCAAGTTGTGGAGGTCCCTCCCGGTCCCTAGGATGGATACTACCAAGGCTCCTGTGGCCATGCATCCGGGAGCCAAACACAGCACCATCCTAGAAGCCCCCACAGCCACCGATACGGTAATGAACTGTGCCATCCTGATCTCACCGCTCTTCGCCACATTCTTCACTGCCCTGACCGTCATGATGCTCATCAAACCAGCGATGACCACCCCACTCACTGCAGCCACCCTGGCCCCCACCCCAGCCCCGCTCATCCCGTTACCCACAAACTCCCACCACACCCCAGGCTCTTGGAGCTCCTCTGCCTGGGCCACCCCATCTGCAGCACCCAGCCCCAGCCCGATCAGAAGCCCCAAGAAGGGGGCGCGGAGCACCGATGTAACCAGGCCATTAGACCCAGACAGGACCTCTGCTATCCAGACCACTGAGATGGCTGCTAGTCCTCTCAGTAGCCCGATGGCACCCCCTCTGGCTGTGGCTCTCAACACCAGTTCCACACAGTGGTAGTCCAGCAGTCTTGCTGGTGGCAGTGACTCTGCTTCCCCTGGACTCTCCTCCTCTATGTCTTCCAGTCCCAGTACTGACCATGCTCCAAGAGAGAGAAAGAGAGCTCCCAGACTCACCACTACCAGTATGGCCCTTACAAACACCCACTGACGTCCCATGATGCTCCAGCATCTACCCCCTCCTCCTTCGTCCTTCTCGTCTTTTCTTCTCCCCTGGATGGAGAACGATCTGTCTCTCTCTGTTCCCTCTCCCATTGTTTTTTTTTAATGAACCATATTTTTTTTTTATTGAATCACCAAAACTGTTCAGTCAATCACCCTCCCATTGTTTCTGTCTCCATTGGATGAGTTGAGGCAACCTGTTTTTCTTAGTGAAAGGTGAAACCAGAATTTGGTTATCTGATATCCCCCACCCCCTCAGAGTGGATCAGTTCCTTCAGTCTATCTCATGTTGACCACTGAATGTGCCTCTTCTAAGGAGATCCCTCTCCATCACTGATGTACTGGTTGCATCTATAGGTTAGAGAACCACGATGGAAATAAGTCAAGACTTTTGTGTCATCCTCAACGATTCCATTTACACACCTTGACTATACAGTATGCGTTTCTGTTTTTTTTTTTTACAAGCCGGCAACACTATGAAAACACCCATTTAGAAAACATTGCTATCATTTAAGATAATCTTTGTCAAACAATTCACTTACTGTAGCTACGGGTGCTGTTCTCCAAGGTTGTTCGCCTGTCTCAGAGTGTCCGCATCTGCCTCGGTCTGAATCGGCCTCATGTATGCTGCCAGACAACCAAACAGTTGAGAAGACCTTGTGCGTTTCGGGAGTTACTGGTTGGACCAGATGCCAGACTAGTGAGAACAAGTCTCACCTACTATTTCACCATCTGTGTAGGCCTAAATTGTGGTTTCCACTCACCACACCGGTTTCTCCAACCATAAATGCTGCAACTGTAAATTACTTTGATTATCATGATCAATCATTAATTAATAAACCATTTAATCAATCAAAATTGTTATTCCATTGTAAACTCTACAACACAATCAATTAACATTATCTGAGTCTGCGTCCAAAATGGCACCCTATTCCTTACATTAGGCAAATTCAAATATGAACCTCGAACCCAGTTCCACTGCTCATTTTAATTATTCCCCTCTAATCAGGGACCAATTTAGACCTGGGACACAAGGTGGGTTTTTTACTGTGTTTTAGCTCTTTGGTCGCATGCTGAGTCAGCCTCCCCGTCTCTCTCAGCCAGGCTCTGCAGTTTTTTTTACTTTACCTTTATTTAACTAGGCAAGTCAGTTAAGAACTGATTCTTATTTTCACTGACGGCCTAGGAACAGTGGGTTAACTGCCTTGTTCAGGGGCAGAACGACAGATTTGTACCTTGTCAGCTCGGGGATTCGATCTGGCAAGCTTTCGGTTACTAGTCCAACGCTCTAACCACTAGGCTACCCTGACGCAGTAGGGCGATTACAGTGTCACTTCAGCTAGTCTCTGCAGCAGCGTTTCCACTAGATTATATAGCCACAAAGTCAAAATTCATGAAAACAAACATGAGGTTTTTGTCCTTAATTTAAGGTTAGGCATAAGGTTAGCATGTTAGGTTTAACCTAATGTTAGGTTTAACAATCAAAATTTAAGATGAATAGTAAAAATAGGCTGGGTTTAGCCATAATTATGGCTTTGTGGCTATAGAAGCTAGTGACAATCTGGGGCGATGACTGTCACTTCCTGTCTCTCTCAGCCAGTCTCTGCAGCAGGGCAATGACTGTGTCCTGTTTGGAGGAGAGCAGCTCTAGAGCCGTGGCCATCCTACCCAGGGACTCTGCCATGCGCGCCTCCCTCCTCTCACGCCTCCTCCCCCGGGCCTCCGTCCTGCTGCGACGCCCCTGCTCCTCCTTGGCCTGCCCCTCCTGCCTCCTCAGGAACTCCTGCAGCAGGGAGGTGCCTTCTTCCGCTCGCTTCTGTTGCTGGGCCAGAAGGGAGGTAATGGAGGAGCCCTTGGAGGAGAAGTGACGGCGCTTCTTTCTGCGGAGGTGTACGCGGCTAAGGTTGGAGGGGATGTGATGGGAGGCAAGGGAGGGGTTTGGCTGTAGAGGGTCTGTGTTATTGGCTATCCTGGGAGAGGGCGTGTCCAAGGGGGTGGGGAGAGGGAGTGAGGAGCGGACGGGGGTAGGGGGAGGGAGGGATCTGACAAAGGTGTAGAGAGGGAGGGTGGAGGGAACTGGCGTGTGGAGTGGGAGGGAGGAGGGGACAAGGGTGAGTGTCCGTGTGCATGCAGTGATGAGGTTGCCATGGGGAAGGAGGGGCTTCTGCTCTGTTTTGGCGGTTTCCGTGGCGACATTCACCTTAGGGATGCTGGTTACTAGGGTAGGGCTGCTAGTGGTCTCGGCGCCGATGGTGTCACCAAGCATGGCATCCATCATCTTATGAGCGAGTGAGAAACAGACAGAAAGAGAGAGACGGAATGTTGAGATAAGAGGGTCTTGTTAGTTATAAGCTGCCCAAGGGTGCTATCTTGTTTCTTACTTTCATAATACACCCCCAATGTCACTAGAATTGATGAGCATTCACTACAAGACCACTAGAATAACATTTTCAACAAAATGAAGAGACGGTTGCCTGACAACGTCACGAAAATGATGTGTGAGGTACGGATGAGTAGAAGGCCGTGTGTTGCTGTGATCCTGAACAGCCAGAGCTAGCAACAACGACAAGAAACTGCCATGTGGGGCATCGTAGGTGGCTTGTAGTATCTTGTTTGTGATACCTAGTCACGTTTTAAGGTGTTTTGACTCATACCACGTCTACGATAATATGGCTCAAATTCGCTAGCTAGCTAACAACTGTCACGATGTATTTGAGAGACACAAAGTGCTTATTGGGTTTTCTTGCTAAACATTTGGAAACTTAATATAGTTTCAATAATCCTATGACTCTAAGCCAACCCTGTCTGTTTTGCCCAGAAGATGCACACGCATGGGTTTTCTTGCTAAACATCACACGTCTATATTATAATAAAAACAAACAAGTACCTCAAAGTACTCCCAGGAGGTTCTGGCCTGGCCGGTCTCCCTGCCTCTGTATTTGACCCTCTTGTAGGTGACGATCAAGTTGTTCCACTTGCGACGGATCTTCTCAACGGGGAGACAGTGACCCTGCTCCTCCAACTCCTTCTGCACGCTCTGGAAGAGCTGCGACCGCTCTCGGGTCCCATAAAGGCTCCAGCGGCGCCCCACTGCTTCGATCAGGTACACGATGGCCTGGTAGGAGAACTCTGGGGACACCTGGGGAGGAGGCCGAGGAGCCGGGAGGGTCATGACTGTGGCTGAGGAGGAGAGGAAGGAGGTTGGAGAAGACGGATGTTTAATAAGTATAGAAGTACTGCAAGTCACTCGATCAGCTAGCCAGCATGCATGTGAGATTTGGTTCTGGGTGCTGCAGATAAATGGTACGTCCACAGTAGGTGCTTAGACCAAGAAATATAGGAAGGAGTTATATTTGTTTGATGTTCCCTCTTTATTTTACTCCCCTCTATCTCCCTCACTCTTAAACGGGAAAAAATAGGACTCACCTGGAGCTATCTTTAAGATGGTTTTGCCATCTGCAGAAGTAGAGGAAAACAAACGGTCAGCACTCACTGGATCTAGTGGACAGAAAGAGAGGCAGGTGTCACATGCAAAACCGTCAAATACAGTTTAGTATTTTGCGATAGTTCATAATGTCAATAATATTCTGATCATTCATTATATATTATACAAATATTTCTAAAGTGTGCAGAGCCTTTTTCCTGTTTCTCCAGGTTTGCCTTTTACGTCAATACCTTCACTATTCAGCTCTGGGTGTGCGGTAGATTTGGCCTATTATCTAATAGTGTTTTTAAAGTAAAAGTTCCTGTGAGACAAGACTGAAAAATATGCTGTCTCTGTCTGATTATACTGTACCAACAACTTACACAGTACGATGGGTTTGGTGGTGGTTTTAGTTGCTAGCCGCCCATGCTGTGTTGAATATCCTGCATGGTCCTCTATTGGACCGCCTTCTCCCGGAGAAATATCATGACGAGCTGCAGACTCCGAGGCTCTTTTGCCCGAAAGCAGCGAAGATGATTCGTCTTCTTCGTCAAAGGACTCGGAGTCTTCACTTTTCACAGTGATATTCAACGACATTACCGCGTCTACCAAGCGCACTGTCTTGGTTATGAAATCGCTCGACCACGTCTAAATAGGCTGCCTATGTGGCTGTTTCTCTCAATGCTTATGAGAAGGAAAAAGTTTTAGTCTTTCATTTAGATAAAGAAATTCGCCTACAAACCCCAACATCAGCCACTATTGCAGTATTTGCGTTATCGGACCTGTGACTTTACAACAAGCTGAAGAGAAATGGCTGCGTACTTTACCAAGCATGTCTGCGCAACGCTGCTTCGCAGCTCTGAGCAGGGATTCGCTGCTGGCAATTGTGGTGACGTGTACCAGCGTGCGCAGGCCCTGCGCGGGAGCAGAGACGCAACGCAGACGCTGCCCAGACTGCCCTGAAGAGGGCGCTGCTGCTCTGATGATATTCTCCTCAACAGAACCACATTCCGGTAGGCTACACACAGTCAAACAAGTACACCTATAGTATGTTGTACAATGTTTTAGAAAATGTTGGTTTATTTTCGACAGCAAATCTAAAAAAAAAAAAAAAAACGCACGTACAAAGCGGATAAAACAAATATATATGAAGGTGACATCACAGATAGAACAATGAGACAGATATTTCACTGGATGTTTAAATGTGAAGCATCCGCTTGACGTTTCCACTCGCTACCAAATATGGTACTGAGAGGAAGACCACTGGCGGACAATGGAAGATGGATTTTGGCCGACACTCTGCAAATGTTCTCATCGATGAAACATTTCATCTCAATAAAGTTTTCCGTTCCCAAAACAAGAATATGTTATGAACAGAGTGGACTAAAGTTTGTAGACTTTACCCTTTGCAAAGTTTTTAAAAAATGGCGTTGTTTAGGAGTGCAAAGTTATTGCACACGCGCCCTTCACGTAGTAGGCGTTCCCTAACGGAAATATGCAGATAACGATAGAACGCGCCAATAGGATTTCGCTAGCTCGTGCTTGGCTCTGCCTGCCTGCCTGTCCGCCCGCTGAATGTACTCTTGAACTCTCTCTCAAATAGATCCTTCAATCTTTCGCCCATTCCATGGAACTCTGCATTATCCCTCAGAAAAAAACACAGACACGTGTGTATAGAAAATATAATAAACAAGCTAGAAATGCAATAAACAACTCATTTAGCCTAATTCATATTTGTTATGGATTAAACAAGGGCACATTGTTAAAGTGTTATTCATTCATTAGCACAAGTTGACTAGTATATTCAAAATGTTAGCCCTGAGTCTTCACATTGGATACTGCAGTAGTACAGTCTTACCCTGTTAAATGTGGCACAGTTGGTGAAGATAAGCAACACATCAGACACAAAGTGTTGCACTGTTTGGTAGAGATTCTGCTGCAGCTTCTCCACAACCCTGTCCAGCCATATAGGGGTCTTTATCACACTGGAGTAGTTTCTCACCTGGCAATGAAACATACATACGGAGATATATGTGAACTTTGACACTTTGCTGTTATTCTGGCTGCGACTAAGTTAGCCATAGTTGGCATGCTAGCAAGCAAGGCATAATGCTGGCAACGGAACATTTAGAACGAACGAATGGGTCTCGTCTATAGATACAGAACAAAAAGACTGAACGACTGGGTCGCGTCTCTGGCAACCAAACCGATAGAACGAACGACCAGCCGGCTTGGGTAGCAACCCTAGATTTGTATCGAGACTATATCTTGTGGAAGGATGAAATAGAATGAATGAATCAAAATAACATTTATAAAAATATGTAAATAATAATTTGAATATGTAGGTAACCCATTGTATAAAAAGGTTAATGCCCTTGAAGCCGGTGGTTGGAGGATATATTTGCAAGGTTTGTTGGCCCTCGACTTTGTCTTTGGCCTAGCAACACCTGTGCAAATACAGTGCATTCGGGAAGTATTCAGACCCCTTCACTTTTTCCACATTTTGTTACGTTACAGTCTTATTCTAAAATTGATTAAATCGTTTTTTTTCGCCCTTCCCAAGCTACACACAATACCCCGTATTGACAAAGCAAAAACAGGTTTTTCTAAATTTTTGCAAATGTATAAAACAAAAAAACAGAAATGTAACATTTACATAAGTATTCAGACCCTTTACTCAGTACTTTGTTGAAGCACCTTAGGCAGCGACTACATACCTTGAGTCTTCTTGGGTATGATGCTACAGGCTTGGCACACCTGTATTTGGGGAGTTTCTCCCATTCTTCTCTACAGATCCTCTCAAGCTCTGTCAGGTTGGATTGGGAGCGTTGCTGCACAGCAATTTTCAGGTCTCTCCAGAGATGTTCGATCGGGTTCAAGTCCGGGCTATGGCTGGGCCACTCAAGGACATTCAGAGACCTGTCCCGAAGCCACTCCTGCGTTGTCTTGGCTGTGTGCTTAAGGTTATGTCCTGTTGGAAGGTGAACCTTCGCCCCAGTCTTAGGTCCTGAGCGCTCTGGAGCAGGTTTTCATCAAGGATCTCTCTCCCAGTCCATGCCGCTCAAAAACATCCTCACAGCATGATGCTGCCAACACCATGCTTCACCGTAGGGATGGTGCCAGGTTTCCTCCAGATGTGACGCTTGGCATTCAGGCCAAAGAGTTCAATCTTGGTATCATCAGACCAGAGAATCTTGTTTCTCATGGTCTGAAAGTCTTTAGGTGCCTTTTGGCAAACTCCAAGCGGGCTGTCATGTGCCTTTTACTGAGGAGTGGCTTCTTTCTGGCCACTCTACCATAAAGGCCTGATTGGTGGAGTGCTGCAGAGATGGTTGTCCTTCTGGAAGATTCTACCATCTAGGACGAGTCTTGGTGGTTACAAACTTCTTCCATTTAAGAATGATGGAGGCCACTGTGTTCTTGGGAACCTTCAATGCTGCAGACATTTTTTGGCACCCTTCCCCAGATCTGTGCCTCGACACAATCCTGTCTCGGAGCTCTATGGACAATTCCTTCTACCTCATGGCTTGGTTTTTGCTCTGACATGCACTGTCAACTGTGGGACCTTATATAAACACGTGCATGTCTTTCCAAATCATGTTTCGATGTCTCATAGCAAAGGGTCTGAATACTTATGTAAATAAGGTATCTTTTTATGTTTAATACATATGCAAACATTTCTAAAAACCTATTTTCACTTAGTCATGACGGGGTTTTGTGTGTAGATTGAGGATTTTTATTTATTTAATCCATTTTAGAATAATGCTGTAATGTAACAAAATGTGGAAAAAGTGAAGGGGTCTGAATACTTTCCGAATGCACTGAATAAATGAATGATGAATAGCCATTGATCCCATTGATTCTTAAAATCACATATATTTGTCAGCGATTGTGGACATTAGCGTTCCTTGTTTCAAACCAGCAACCACCGAGGGGGACATTGGACGCGATAGAGTCAAGAGTAGAGGGGGGCAGTGGGTTTTTTTCTGTCTAAGATGGAATATACTCTCAGAAAAGATAAGGAACTTGCCAAGGTGTTTAGCACCATACCCCACAGTGCCACATACACGTCATATAATATTCAAAATTAAATCATAGGGCTCATGAGTGGGATGTTGACAGCTACATGCGAGAACTCACATTTGAAAAACGTGTTCAGTCAGCAGAAGAAGCTTGCTACACCTGAGGAAAGCTCAACTAATCCAAATGACACGTGCGTTGGATCTTACAAGAAGATTTCAGGGAGAATGTAATGATCGATTACTCAGGAAGTTCCACAGAGCATCAAGGAGGCTGCAACTCTTCTGAATAGGTAAGAAACAATCTAGCTGGTTGGTTTTTATCAAAATCTTGTCAGTGCTGTCATTTCAGCAAAATTCGAGGGGATGGAATGGCAAAATGGCTTCTGTAGCTAGCCTAGGTTTTCAATGGCCTTGCTTTAGTGTGTAAGGGACTGTCGATGGTGCTGATAGAGCACAGCAGAGATTCCGTGCCAACCTGTCACTTTTGGTCAAAAGCACTCAATGGTGTTGGCATTTGAACTTTATGTTTATTGTTGTATAGCGTGATATAAGCACCTTTAAAAATAATTCCAATGCAAAAACCCAAATGACTCCCCTGGGGATAGTTATAGTGCCTTCAGAAAGTATTCGCACCCATTGACTTTTCCACATTTTGTTGTGTTATAGGTTGAATTTAAAATGGATTAAATTGAGATTGTGTGTTACTGGTCTACACACAATAGCCCATAATGTCAAAGTGGATATATGTTTTTAGAAATGTTCACAAATTTATAAAAAAATTCAAAGATGAAATGTCTTGATTCAACAAATATTCAATCCCTTTGTTATGGCAAGCCAAAATAAGTTCAGGAGTACAAATTTACTTAAACTTGTCATGTTAAACACTTATGTGACTTGTTAACATTTTCAAATGACTACCTCATCTCTGTACCACACAGAATTATCTGTAAAGTCCCTCAGTCAAGCAATGGATTTGAAACACAGATTCAACCACAAAGACCAGGGAGGTTTTCCAATGCTTCGCAAAGAAGGGCACCTATTGGTAGATAAACATGATGAAGTAAATAACACCGTGGATGGTGTATCAATACATCTAGTCACTACAAAGATACAGGCGTCCTTGCTAGAGGTCGACCGATTATGATTTTTCAACGCCGATACCGATACCGGTTATTGGAGGACCAAAAACGCCGATACCGATTAATCGGCCAATTTAAAAAAAATGTATTTGTAATAATGACAATTACAACAATATTGAATGAACACTTATTTTAACTTAATATAATACATCAATAAAATCAATTTAGCCTCAAATAAATAATGAAACATGTTCAATTTGGTTTAAATAATGCAAAAACAAATTGTTGGAGAAGAAAGTAAAAGTGCAATATGTGCCATGTAAGAAAGCTAACGTTTAAGTTCCTTGCTCAGAACATGAGAACATATGAAAGCTGGTGGTTCCTTTTAACATGAGTCTTCAATATTCCCAGGTAAGAAGTTTTAGGTTGTAGTTATTATAGGAATTATAGGACTATTTCTCTCTATACGATTTTGTATTTCATATACCTTTGACTATTGGATGTTCTTATAGGCACTTTAGTATTGCCAGTGTAACAGTATAGCTTCCGTCCCTCTCCTCGCTCCTACCTGGGCTCGAACCAAGAACACATCGACAACAGCCACCCTCGAAGCAGCGTTACCCATGTAGAGGAAGGGGAACAACTACTCCAAGTCTCAGAGCGAGTGACGTTTGAAACGCTATTAGCGCGCACCGCTAACTAGCTAGCCATTTCACATCGGTTACACCAGCCTAATCTTGGGAGTTGACAGGCTTGAAGTCATAAACAGCGCAATGCATTGCGAAGGGCTGCTGGCAAAACGCACGAAAGTGCTGTTTTGAATGAATGCTTACGATCCTGCTGGTGCCTACCATCGCTCAGTCAGACTGCTCTATCAAATCATAGACTTAATTATAACATAATAACACACAGAAATACGAGCCTTAGATCATTTATATGGTCGAATCTGGAAACTATCATCTCGAAAACAAACGTTTTTCCTGTCAGTGAAATACGGAACCGTTCCGTATTTTATCTAACTGGTGGCATCCCTAAGTCTAAATATTCCTGTTACATTGAACAACCTTCAATGTTATGTCATGTCATAATTACTTAAAATTCTGGCAAATTAGTTTGCAACGAGCCAGGCGGCCCAAACTGTTGCATATACCCTGACTGCGTGCAATGAACGCAAAATGACACAATTTCACCTGGTTAATATTGCCTGCTAACCTGGATTTCTTTTAGCTAAATATGCAGGTTTAAAAATATATACTTCTGTGTATTGATTTCAAAGGCATTGATGTTTATGGTTAGGTAAAGTCGTACAACGATTGTGCTTTTTTCGCAAATGCGCTTTTGTTAAATCATCCCCCGTTTGGCGAAGTCGGCTGTCTTTGTTAGGAAGAAATAGTCTTCACAGTTCGCAACGAGCCAGGCGGCCCAAACTGCTGCATATACTCTGACTCTGTTTGCAAGAGAAGTGACACATTTTCCCTAGTTAAAAGAAATTCATGTTAGCAGGCAATATTAACTAAATATGCAGGTTTAAAAATATATACTTGTGTATTGATTTTAAGAAAGGCATTGATGTTTATGGTTGGAGCAACGTGTACCTAAGCGATTATATGCAACGCGGGACAGGCTAGATAAACTAGTAATATCATCAATCATGTGTAGTTAACTAGTGATTATGATTGATTGATTGTTTTTTATAAGATAAGTTTAATGCTAGCTAGCAACTTACCTTGGCTTCTTACTGCATTCGCGTAACAGGCAGGCTCCTCGTGGAGTGCAATGTAAAGCAGGTGGTTAGAGCGTTGGACTAGTTAACCGTAAGGTTGCAAGATTGAATCCCCGAGCTGACAAGGTAAAAATCTGTTGTTCTGCCCCTGAACAAGGCAGTTAACCCACCGTTCCTAGGCCGTCATTGAAAATAAGAATGTGTTCTTAACTAACTTGCCTAGTTAAATAAAGATCTAAAAAAATAAAAAATTTAAATGGCCAAATCGGTGTCCAAAAATACCGATTGTTATGAAAACTTGAAATCGGCCCTAATTAATCGGCCATTCCGATTAATCGGTCATTCCGATTAATCGGTCGACCTCTAGTCCTTGCTAACTCAGTTGCTGGATAGTAAGGAACCCACTCAGTGGTTTCACCATGAGGCCAATGGTGACTTTAAAACAGTTACAGAGTTTAATGGCTGTGATAGGAGAAAACTGAGGATGGATCAACAACATTGTAGTTACTCCACAATATTAACCTAACTGATAGAGGGAAAAGAAGGAAGCTTGTACAGACTAAAAATACTTTTTGCCCCAAAAAATGGCTAAGCAATCGTTTTTTGGTCCTGAATATAAAGTGTTATTTTTGGGGCAAATTCAATACAACACATTACTGAGTACCGCTCTCCATATTTTAAAGCATAGTGGTGGCTGCATCATGTTATGGGTATGCTTGTTTGTAATCGTTAAGGACTCAGGAGTTTTTTTAGGATACAAATTAAATGTAATGGAGCTAAGCACAGGCAAAATCCTAGAGGAAAACTTGGTTCAGTCTGCTTTCCAACAGACACTGGGAGATGAATTCACCGTTCAGCAGAACAATAACCTTAAACACAAGGCCAAATCTACATTGGAGTTGCTTACCAAGACAACATTGAATGTTCCTGAGTGGCCGAGTTACAGTTTTGACTTAAATCTACATCGAAATCTATGGCAATGATGTACAATCCAGATGTGGAAAGCTCTTAGAGACATACCCAGAAAGACTCATAGCTGTAATTGCTGCCATAGGTGCTTCTACAAAGTATTGACTCAGGGGTGTTGAAAACTTATGTAAATGAGATAGTTCTGTATCGGTATTTTCAATACATTTGCAAGAATTTCTAAAAACATGTTTTCATTTGTCATTATTGGGTATTGTGTTTAGATGGGTGAGAATGTGTATTTATTTAATACATTTTTAATTCAGGCTGTAACACTATGAATACTTTTGGAAGGAACTGAATCTTGTAGCCTATATTCATTACCAGAACGGCCTTGCTTTGGTGTGTAGAGCGCCGTCCATTGTGCTGATACAGTGCAGCAGAGATAGGTTACAGATTTCGCGCCAACCTCAAGCAATGGTCTCAGAGTCTCTGCATTTGAACTTTATGTTTGTGGTATAGTGTGATATGAGCAGAATTCAATATCATTCCAATGCCCCCTTAGTCACTTTATCCTGGTGTCAGGTCTGGAACAGCACCATCCTGATCTCAGCACCCTTCACCGCGTTCTTTACTGCCCTGACTGCCAAGATGCTCATCAAACCCCAATGGCCACCCCAATCACTGCAGCCAACCTGCCCCCCAGCCCCGCTCACCCCATTACCCACAACCTCCCACCACACCCAAGGCTCCAGGAACTCCTCTGCCCGGTCCACCCCATCTGCAGCACCCAGCCCCAGACCGATCAGAAGCCCCAAGAAGGGGGCTCGGAGCAGCGATGCGATCCAGACACGACCTCTGCTATCCAGACCAATGAGACGGCGGCCCCTCTGGCTGTGGCTCTCAACACCAGTTCCACAAAGAGGTGGTAGTCCAGCTGTCTTGTTGGTGGCAGCGACTCTGCTTCCCCTGGACTCCCCTCTTCCTCAAAGTCTTCCAGTCCCAGGGCTGTCCATGAAGAGAGACTACAACAAGTATGGCCCTTACAAACACCCTCTGACTCCCCATGAAGCTCTAGCATCTACCTCCTCCTTCTGTCCTTGTGTTTTCTTTTCCTCTGGATGGAGAACAATCTGTCTCTCCATTTCCTCTCCCATTGTTTATTCTTCATTAACAATTGCTTTTTATTAAATCGTCTAAAATGTACAGTCAATGCGCACGTTCAAGAGGATTATCTTTGTCAAATCGGTGACCATTGTTGGTCACCACCTTTCAAAGTGGGTTGCATTATGGGGTTAAAAATAACCAGACTTGAACCTACATGTTGACTGCATGAACTTTACAGAACTCATGTGATCTAAGGTAATGAAGTTTTGACTGCAAGTTTCTGCAGTTGCTTTTTACCAACTTCATCCTGCAGCTGACGCCTGCATTGCGGGAGGATCTATTTTCAACCAATCATTAAGTTGTTTTTGTTTGACCATGCAAACGAGACCAAAGACATGAATGTGATATTTGAGGCTCTCTCCGATGATTCTAAGCCAACTGTTTGCTTTGCCTGGAAGGTCCGCAAACATTTTATTTTGCGATAGCTCATAATTTCAATACAATTATGATCTTTCATTATAGACTGTAATCGCATTTTCCTGTTTCTCCAGCGTTCGCCTCCTTCACTAGCTAATCAGCTCTGAGTGTGCGATAGATTCTGCTATTATCTACTAGTATTTCTAAAGTTAAAGTTCCTGTGAAACAAGACTGAAATATGAAATACATATCTCTGTCTGATTATACAGTACCAACAACAACTTACAAAGTACTTTGGGTTTGGTAGTTGTTTTAGCTGCCAGCCGCCCATGCTGTATTTTATACCCTGTATGGTCATCTTTTGGACCGCCTTCTCCCGGAGAAATATCATGAAGCTGCAGCCTCTTTACTCGAAAGCAGCGAAGATGATTTGTCTTCTTTGTCAAAGGACTCTGAGGTTGCATTCCAAACACTTAAAAGACACACCCTCAGCCCTAAGTGGACACTTCTGATGAGGTATCATGACGTCTGACGAGTTGACACTTGCAGGGTGAGGGAAGAATAAATTCATTTTAAATGGACTGCTCTTGCCTGGAAATTTGTCTTTCAATTATATATACTGCTCAAAAAAATAAAGGGAACACTTAAACAACACATCCTAGATCTGAATGAAAGAAATAATCTTATTAAATACTTTTTTCTTTACATAGTTGAATGTGCTGACAACAAAATCACACAAAAATAATCAATGGAAATCCAATTTATCAACCCATGGAGGTCTGGATTTGGAGTCACACTCAAAATTAAAGTGGAAAACCACACTACAGGCTGATCCAACTTTGATGTAATGTCCTTAAAACAAGTCAAAATGAGGCTCAGTAATGTGTGTGGCCTCCACGTGCCTGTATGACCTCCCTACAACGCCTGGGCATGCTCCTGATTAGGTGGCGGATGGTCTCCTGAGGGATCTCCTCCCAGACCTGGACTAAAGCATCCGCCAACTCCTGGACAGTCTGTGGTGCAACATGGCGTTGGTGGATGGAGCGAGACATGATGTCCCAGATGTGCTCAATTGGATTCAGGTCTGGGGAACGGGCGGGCCAGTCCATAGCATCAATGCCTTCCTCTTACAGGAACCGCTGACACACTCCAGCCACATGAGGTCTAGCATTGTCTTGCATTAGGAGGAACCCAGGGCCAACCGCACCAGCATATGGTCTCACAAGGGTTCTGAGGATCTCATCTCGGTACCTAATGGCAGTCAGGCTACCTCTGGCGAGTAAATGGATTGCTGTGCGGCCCCCCAAAGAAATGCCACCCCACACCATGACTGACCCACCGCCAAACCGGTCATGCTGGAGGATGTTGCAGGCAGCAGAACGTTCTCCACGGCATCTCCAGACTCTGTCACGTCTGTCACGTGCTCAGTGTGAACCTGCTTTCATCTGTGAAGAGCACAGAGCGCCAGTGGCGAATTTGCCAATCTTGGTGTTCTCTGGCAAATGCCAAACGTCCTGCACGGTGTTGGGCTGTAAGGACAACCCCCACCTGTGGACGTCGGGCCCTCATGGAGTCTGTTTCTGACCGTTTGAGCAGACATATGCACATTTGTGGCCTGCTGGAGGTCATTTTGCAGGGCTCTGGCAGTGCTCCTCCTGCTCCTCCTTGCACAAAGGCGGAGGTAGCGGTCCTGCTGCTGGGTTGTTCTTGCCACAGCTCGCATTGATGTGACATCCTGGATGAGCTGCACTACCTGTGTTTGTTGTAGACTCCGTCTCATGCTACCACTAGAGTGAAAGCACCGCCAGCATTCAAAAGTGACCAAAACATCAGCCAGGAAGCATGGGAACTGAGAAGTGGTCTGTGGTCCCCACCTGCAGAACCACTCCTTTATTGGGGGTGTCTTGCTAATTGCCTATAATTTCCACCTGTTGTCTATTCCATTTCCACAACAGCATGTGAAATTTATTGTCAATCAGTGTTGCTTCCTAAGTGGACAGTTTGATTTCACAGAAGTGTGATTGACTTGGAGTTACATTGTGTTGTTTAAGTGTTCCCTTTATTTTTTTGAGCAGTGTATAAAGAAATATGCCTACAAACCCCAACATAATCCACTATTGCAGTATTTGCATTCTCAGACCTGTGGCTTTACAACAAGCTGAAGCGAAATGGCTGTATTCTTTACCAAGCATGTCTGCGCAACGCTGCTGCGCAGCTCTGGGCAGGGATTCACTGCTGACAATTGTTGTGACGTTACCAGCGTGGGGCAGAGACGCAAAGCAGACGCTGCCCAAACTGCCCTGAAGAGGGCGCGTCTGCTCTGTCTGATGATATTCTCCTCAACAGAACCACATTCTGGAAGGCTACACACAGTCAAACAAGTAGACCTACAGTATGTTCTACAATGTTTCAGAAATTCATGAGTTTATTTTCAACAGAATCCCTGAACATAAATCTAGTGAGGCCTAATCAGAAGTAAGAACCTGGAAGGTAAGACATTCTAAGGCTCTTGCATGAGAGGGGAAATGCAATTTTATCACCATTCTATTTGAATTATTATCACACACACATTTTGACTGGTAGAATTAATGAAATAAATTCATGAAATGACTAGATGGATAACAATGTACATGCAAGTCTGTATGAAGGCTGTATAGAAAGACATGGTGAATATTTCCTGTTGTCTCATAGCTCACAGATCACTGCACCTGTACATAGCTCATCTGTAAATAGCCCATCCAATCTACCTCATCCCCATACTGTATTTATTTATTTATTTATTTATCTTGCTCCTTTGCACCCCAATATCTCTACTTGCACATTCATCTTCTGCACATTCTACCATTCCAGTGTTTAATTGCTATATTGTAATTACTTCACCACCATGGCCTATTTATTGCCATACCTCTCTTATCCTACCTCATTTGCACATGCTGTATATAGATGTTTCCACTGTATTATTGATTGTATGTTTGTTTATTCCATGTGTAACTCTGTTGTTGTATGTGTCGAACTGCTTTGCTTTATCTTGGCCAGGTCGCAGTTGCAAATGAGGTCGCAGTTGGAAACTTGTTCTCAACTAGCCTAACTGGTTAAAAAAAGGTGAAATAAAATACAAAATGGTGAGATAACAGTACAGTACAGGCTCTACTGGCTGTTGGAAGCAGTTGAATGCTGAAGTTGGATACTGAATGTACTCTTGAACTCTCTCTCAAATAGATCCTTCAATCTTTCGCCCATCCCACGGAACTCTGCATTATCCTTCATTAAAAAAAGACAGACACATTTGTATAGAAAACATAATAAACTAGAAATGCAATAAACACAACTCATTTAGCAAAGACACATTGTTAAAGTGTTATTCATGCATTAGCACAAGTAAAGTTGACTAGCATAATTCCAAGATTTTCTTGGAGTCTTCACATTGGATACTGCAGTAGTACAGTCTTACCCTGTTAAATGTGGCACAGTTGGTGAAGATAAGCTGCACGTCAGACTCAAAGTGTTGCACTGACTGGTAGAGATTCTGCTGCAGCTTCTCCACAACCCTGTCCAGCCATATAGGGGTCTTTATCACACTGATGTAGTTTCTCACCTGGCAATGAAACATACAGACGGGGATATATGTGAACTTTGACACACACACACACACACACACACACACACACAGACAGACAGACATGCACACACAGAGAGAACCAAGCAAACTTACATTGATGCAAGGATCTTTCACAAAGATGTAGTCCTCGTCCGCTTGGTATAGACACAGCAGGAGGTACTGGCATTCCTATCAGAGTAAACACACCATTATGTGACTGATCAAAGATTATTTACATTTAAGTCTGAAAAATTATTTCATGTCAAGTATATAGTGATGCTTATAATGGACAGACAGACAGATAGGTTGATTGAAGGCAATTGGACCAATGGTAGAAGTCATTCATTCAGGCTCCTCACCAGTAGGTGGTCTGAGATTCGGCAGGTTAAGGCTTCCTGGTAGGTAATTTTTTTGGGGTAGCGCCACGGCTGACTGATCCTCTGTACACAGAATGTACACATCCACGGAAAATCATCCCTGTGATCACACACACACACACACACACACACACACACACACACACACACACACACACACACACACACACACACATTTCAATAGTGCACAAATAAGCTGACAGCTAAGTTTACCTACACAGAACAAACTCTCTTGTATCAATCTCTTTCTCTCACTCTGTCTCTCATCAACCTTCAACTCTTCTCACCCCAGGATAGCATCATCCACATTAGGAAGATGACATCTCTGATGGAAGGAGCGAGGACACTTATCACAGCATATCAAGCTGCCTTGGCTTCTACAGATGAAGCAGTCGTCATCGTTATCCTGATCATGCTGCCAAGACAGAGAAGAGAGGAAGGTGAGAAGGAATTGGTTAACAATCAAGCACCAACTGTCTGTTTGTGTGTTAACGAATATCGTGCAGATTGGTTTCTCACACTCTCGGGTGTAAAACAAGGAGACTCCTTATCAAAGACTCTGTTTGCTATGTTTATTAATGATTTGGTAAAATAAATTAAAACGGTTAAATATTGGAGTAAGATACAATGGATTCTGAAAATATTCTGACCCCTTGACTTTTTCCAGATTTTGTTACGTTAGTCATATTTTAAAACTGTCTGGTTTCCTCCAGATGTGACGATTGGCATCCAGGCCAAAGAGTTCAATATTGGTTTCATCAGACCAGAGAATCTTGTTTTTCATGGTCTGAGTTCTTTAAGTGCCTTTTGGCAAACTTCAAGCGGGTTGTCATGTGCCTTTTACTGAGGAGTGGCTTCCATCTGATTGGTGGAGTGCCTGATTGGTGGAGTACTTCAGAGATGGTTGTCCTTTTGGAAGGTTCTCCAATCCTCCACAGAGGAACTCTTGAGCTCTGTGAGAGTGACCATCGGGTTCTTGGTCACCTCCCTGACCAAGGCCCTTCTCCCCCGATTGTTCAGTGTGGCCACTGGGTAGTTCCAAACTTCTTCCATTTAAGAATGATGGAGGCCACTGTGTTTTTGGGAACCTTCTATGCTGTCCATAGAGCTCCTGCAATTCCTTCAACCTCATGGCTTGCACTGTCAACTGTGGGAACTTATATAGACAGGTGTGTGCCTTTCCAAATCATGTCCAATCAATTGAATTTACCACAGGTGGAATCCAATCAAGCTGTATAAACATCTCAAGGATGATCAATGGAAACAGGATGCACCTTAGCTCAATATTGAGTCTCATAGGAAAGGGTCTGAATACTTATGTAAATAAGGTATGTCTTAAATTTTTTATACATTTGCAAAATTTTTTTAAATACTGTTTTCAGTTTGTCATTATGGGGTATTGTGTGTAGATTGATGAGGAAAAAAAAATATGTAAGCAATTTTAGAATACGGCTGAAACGTAACGAAATGTGGAAAAATTCAACAGGTCTGAATACTTTCCGAATGCACTGTATGATGATGAAATGCTGATGATATTATTTTAATGGCAGAAACTGAACAAGACCTGCGGAAAATGTTATTACGTGTAGTCAATTGGTGCAAAATATTGAGAATCATGCTATGTTGTGTTGAAGAATTGATTGAGTTTAGTAGCAATTATATTGATGAACATATGACCTTCCTATATGGCACATCTGCTCTGGCTGACTCAGCAAGTAGAGTTCTTGGAGTTATAGGAAAAACCAGAATACAGAGATATTGTTTTTGCCACATATTCCAAACTTTATCAGACATGTGTGTCCTGTTGTGGACTATTCAGCAGGAGTGTGAGTTGCTAAGAGGTATCTCAAAGCAGTGTGTTATTTTCTAAATGTCCAACAACTTTGCACCTATACTGGCATTAACTGGGGACATGAGCTGGGATCCCTGTGAGGTGAGATGGAAGGCGTGCATAGTGAGACTTTGGAATAGACTGTTGGATATGCCTATTGCCAGAAACGTTTTCAATGGGATCTGTTCACAGGAGGAGCCTGGGCAACCAAAATGTCGCTTGGCCCTTTTCCAGCAGTCTGACTTTTAACATTTGCACAAAAAACAAATTAAGGGAGACAGACACTATTAAAAAACAACTGATGACGTAATATGAAAATAAATGGGTGGGGGAGATTAATCATATACCCAAATTGAGAACCTTTTGTTTGATTAAGTGTGAATTTGTGTGTGTGAGAGAGACAGACGGTATATTATGTACAACCTACCTAAAAGCAAGAGATTGTTATGTGTAAGATCAGGGATATTCCCCCTGCGTATTGAAACAGATCGGGATAATGGTAAAATGGATGAGGAAAAACGCTGTAACTGTTGTGACCTCGAAGAAATAAAAAATAACATTCATTTTATCATCCATTGCACTTTCTACTACGATATATACACTTGTCCTTATTTCAGAAAACCCACCAGATAAACCCTGGCAATATGTGGCTGAGTGATGAGGAGAAACTGAAATGTTTTGTACATTGTGTATTTCTGTTTGCTGAATTTTTTTGATAAAGCCTGGAATAAAAGAAAAAGGGGTGACCTATAATTCAATTCTAAAAGTATTTTGTTTTTATATAGCAAAGTGCACATATGTCTATAGATATTGTAGGCCTCTCACATTTGAATCTTCTCTTTGTGCAAGATCAGGTTGAAACACCTCCTGTTTAATTTTTCTGTATTGATGTATAAGTTTTACCGATCTAGGGTTATTATTATTATTGCTTGGATAACCTTATCTACTATTATGTACTGATTTCCTTTTCATTATTTAGGCGGTGCACACTGCACAGAACACCAGAAGAATTATCACTGTGAATCATTGTAATGTTTGTTTATGTGTCAATTAATCCCGTAAGGGATGAGTTGCCAACTGATGATTTGACACAAAAATGTCATTCATTCATTCCCTATACAGTGATGTTAAGAAACATCTTGGAATTTCATTATTACAACTGAAGCATTCGTTTAATCAATGCGATTGGCTGATTGGTAAGTGGGTGCTACCATGTTCCTGAGGATCGAGGGGGAAACTTACCCTGTCGTTGGCCGTGGAGCTGCACAGGTTGCACTTACACAGGAGAGAGTGGATGACCAAGATCTTACTCTGAAAATGAGAAACAAAGACCTTTTTGAAGAAGGGAAATGTTTTCATCACAGGTCCTTAAAGACCTGTCAGACTATCTTAAACCATTCCTTGTACAGTAGGTTGGTAAGTGCCAAACACACATTAATTTCCCCTCATCTTTCTTCCTCTATCTCTGTTCGCTTTCCCTCTGTACCTCAATGAGGAGGCTGAGTGGTTTCCCATCCCACTGGATGTCTTTCTTCCAGGAGGGATCTTCCAGAGCTGACTCCCCCTTCACAAACTCCACCGGGGTCATCCAGCGCTGGTCCGTACGGATGCTCTTTCCACACAACCCTGGGGCAACAGAGACGATAGGGGCAGAAGTACAAACTCAAATTAATCCAATATGGGTCACTACAGCTGACCAGAGTGACATAGGGCTATGGTCAAATAACCTGTAGTGTATTATCGATAATATTACGTCTATTTTTGTAGGGACATATTCAGTACAAGTGCCGGTTTTAGCCAGTCAGCACATTTTTGACCATAGTCCCTGTACAGACAGACAATGAGCACATACAGAGCAGAGAGCAACATATGACAACTAACACTTAGTACGCAGACAGAAAGCGCAATGACACAAAAAGCAACCAAACAAAAGACAGAAAATGAACAAACAATATCTACGCGCCTCACAGACAACATGGAAAGCGGCTATATACAGCTAATATCACGTGTTCACACATCTGATTTTCCTTTAGCCATGTCTTTAGGTTACAGTATGTGTGGCGCAGTTACGTGTGTCTGAAGGCAGTGTGTTACAGACATGGGAAGCTCTCACAGCTATAGGATTTTATTATTTTTATTAAACCTTGAAATAATAAAATATGTACCTGATGCAAACCGATGCTTATATAGCGTTCCATTTATGTTTTCACATGTGACTTTGAAGACAGACTTTTTCACAGCACCATGGCTGCCTCCTTTATTGCTCCCTCCTTCAGCAGTCTTTGCCTGCTCTTCTCTCTCTCCTTCCTCTCGTTCCTGCTCTGCTTCTTCCTCTACCTCGTCCTTATCATCATCGTCATCCTCCTCAGATTCTGAAGTAAAGATAAACAAAGTGTCACGGTTGTCGTCGGTGAAGGAGGACCAATACGCAGCAGGTACGTGTATGCTCATCTTGATTTTTAATTACTTCCAAAAATGAACATACAACAAAAACAAATAAACGAACGATCAACAAAAAAAGTCTGGCCAAGCAAAGCTCAACACAGAACAATCACCCACGAATCACAAACACACCCCAATATATGGGACTCTCAATCAAAGGCAGATAGACAACACCTGCCTTCAACTGAGTCCCAACCCCAATCAACACAACATAGAAACACTCTCACCAGACTACACATAGAAATACATAAACATAGACTATAAACCACAACCCCGAAAATACTACATCAAACACCCTTTAAACAAACACACCACCCTGAACCACATAAAACAAATACCCTCTGTCACGTCCTGACCAAACTACAATACTAATTAACCCTTATACGGGCCAGGACGTGACAGTACCCCCCCCTTAAAGGTGCTAACCCCGGAAGCACCTTTAAAACAAAAAACAAAACAAAAACAACAACCCCAAACAACAAAACAAAAATTCCCCTCTACTAAAAGGAGGGAAGGGAGGGTGGCTGCCGTCAACAACGGCACTGTGCTACACCCCCCCTCCCCAACCCACCTATATCAGGAGGTGGCTCCGGTTCAGGCCTTTCCCGGCAGTCGGGCCACTCTGGCAGTTCGGGGCAGTCTGGCCAGTCTGGCAGCTCGGGGCAGTCTGGCAACTCGGGGCAGTCTGGCAACTCGGGGCAGTCTGGGCAGTCTGGCAACTCGGGGCAGTCTGGCAACTCGGGGCAGTCTGGGCAGTCTGGCAACTCGGGACAGTCTGGGCAGTCTGGCAACTCGGGACAGTCTGGGCAGTCTGGCAACTCGGGACAGTCTGGGCAGTCTGGCAACTCGGGACAGTCTGGGCAGTCTGGCAACTCGGGACAGTCTGGGCAGTCTGGCAACTCGGGACAGTCTGGGCAGTCTGGCAACTCGGGACAGTCTGGCAGCTCGGGACAGTCTGGGCAGTCTGGCAGCTCGGGACAGTCTGGCAGCTCGGGACAGTCTGGGCAGTCTGGCAGCTCGGGACAGTCTGGGCAGTCTGGCAGCTCGGGACAGTCTGGGCAGTCTGGCAGCTCGGGACAGTCTGGGCAGTCTGGCCACTCCGGCAGTTCAGGGCAGTCTGGCCACTCCGGCGACTGTTGACTGGCGGGCAGCTCCGACGACTGTTGACTGGCGGGCAGCTCCGACGACTGTTGACTGGCGGGCAGCTCCGACGACTGTTGACTGGCGGGCAGCTCCGACGACTGTTGACTGGCGAGGCTGGGTTTACGCACTTGCAGGCTAGTGCGGGGAGCGGGAACAGGACGAGTCGGACTGGGTTGACGCACTTCCGGGTCCGCACGAGAGACAGGAGCTGGAAACCCAGGGCTATGGAGGCGCACAGCCGGTCTAGATCTTACCTCCTGCACAACCCGCCTTGGCTGGATGGAACTAGTAGCCCTGTACGAGCGGAGTGCTCGTACAGGGCAGACTGGGCTGTGCAGGGGCCTGATGGTAGCCGTGCGTAGAGCGGGAGTTGGGTAGCCTGGTCCTCGGAGGCGTACCGGCGACCAGATGCGCTGCGCAGGCATCCTCCTACCAGGCTGGATGCCCGCTCTAGCACGGCACCTGCGAGGGGCTGGAATAACTCGCACCGGACTGTGCGTGCGTATGGGTGAGATAGTGCGCTTCTCAGCGAAACATAGCGCTCTCCACCCCATACGCTCCTCCATATAACCACGGGTAGCTGGCTTCCGGCTCTTCCTTCACCTAGCCAAACTACCCGTGTGCCCCCCCCAAAAAAATTCTTGGGGGTGCCTCTCGTGCTTCTCCCTCAGCGCGTCTCTGGCCTCGTACCACCGCCTCTCTGCCTTGGCTGCCTCAATTTCCCACTGCGGGCGGCGATACTCCCCAGCCTGGTGCCAAGGTCCGGCCCCGTCCAGAACTTCCTCCCAAGTCCACTTCTCCCGCCAGTCCAACTCGAACGCCGTCTGCTCCTTCCTCTGCTGCTTGGTCCTTGAGTGGTGGGTGATTCTGTCACGGTTGTCGTCGGTGAAGGAGGACCAATACGCAGCAGGTACGTGTATGCTCATCTTGATTTTTAATTACTTCCAAAAATGAACATACAACAAAAACAAAGAAACGAACGATCAACAAAAACAGTCTGGCCAAGCAAAGCTCAACACAGAAGAATCACCCACGAATCACAAACACACCCCAATATATGGGACTCTCAATCAAAGGCAGATAGACAACACCTGCCTTCAACTGAGAGTCCCAACCCCAATCAACACAACATAGAAACACTCTCACCAGACTACACATAGAAATACATAAACATAGACTATAAACCACAACCCCGGAAATACTACATCAAACACCCTTTAAACAAACACACCACCCTGAACCACATAAAACAAATACCCTCTGTCACGTCCTGACCAAACTACAATACTAATTAACCCTTATACTGGCCAGGACGTGACACAAAGAGGTTTAGGGAAAGATAGTTGACTATATACAGTGCATTCGGAAAGTATTCAGACCCCTTCACTTTTTCCGTATTTTGTTACTTTGCAGCCTTATTCTAAAATGTATTAAATCAGTTTTTTCCCTCGTCAATCTACACACAATACCCCATAATGACAAAGAAAAAAATGGTTCAGAAATGTTTGCTAATTTATTACAAATAAAAACAGTAATACCTTATTTACATAAGTATTTTGAACCTTTCCTATGAGACTCATCCTATTTCCATTGATCATCCTTGAGATGTTCCAACAACTTGATTGGAGTCCACCTGTGGTAAATTCTATTGATTGGACATGATTTGGTAAGGCACACACCAGTCTATATATAAGGTCCCACAGTTGAATAGTGCATGTTAGAGCAAAAACCAAGCCATGAGGTCGAAGGAATTGTCCATAGAGCTCCGAGACAGGATTGTGTCCGCACAGATCTAGGGAAGGGTACCAAAACATTTCTGCAGCATTTAAGGTCCCCAAGAAGGCAATGGCCTCCACCATTCTTAAATGGAAGAAATTTGGAACTACCAAGACTATTCCTAGAGCTGGCCGCCCAGGAAAACTGAGCAATCGGGGGAGAAGGGCCTGATGGTCACTGACAGAGCTCCAGAGTTCCTCTGTTGAGATGAGAGAACCTTCCAGAAGGACAACCTTCTCTGCAGCACTCTACCAATCAGGCCTTTACGGTAGAGTGGCCAGACGGAAGCCAATCCTCAGTAAAAAGCACATGACAGCCCGCTTGGAGTTTGCCAAAAGGCACCTAAAGGACTCTTAGACCATGAGAAACAAGATTCTCTGGTATGATGAATGCCTGAATGCCAAGCGTCATGTCTGGAGAAAACCTGGCACCATCCCTACAGTGAAGCATGGTGGTGGCAGCATCATGCTGTGGGGATGTTTTTCAGCGGCAGGGACTGGGAGATTAGTCCGGATTGAGGGAAAGATGAACGGAGGAAAGTACAGAGAGATCCTTGATGAAAACCTGCTCCAGAGCGCTCAGGACCTCAGAATGGGGCGAAGGTTCACCTTCCAACAAGACAACAACCCAAAGCACACAGCCAAGACGATGCAGGAATGGCTTCGGGACAAGTCTCTTAATGTCCTTCAGTGGCCCAGCCTGAGGCCCGGACTTGAACCCGATTGAACATCTCTGGAGAGACCTGAAAATAGCTGTGCAGAGACACTCCCCATCCAACTTGACAGAGCTTGAGAGGATCTGTAGAGAAGAATTGGAGAAACTCCCCAAATATAGGTGTGCCAAGCTTGTAGCATCATACCCAAGAAGACTTGAGGCTGTAGGGGCTTCAATATAGTACTGAGTAAAGGGTCTGAATACTTATGTAAATGTGATATTTCAGATTTTTGTTTTTAAGAAATTTTCTAAGAGTTTTTGCTTTGTCATTATGGGTTATTGTGTATAGATTGATGAGGGATTATTTTCTTCATCCATAAGAATAAATCAAATCAAACTGTATTTGTCACATGCGCCGAATAAAACAAATGTATACCTTACTGTGAAATGCTTACTTACAAGCCCTTAACTCTTCTTGAACTGCACTGTTGGTTAAGAAAATATTTACCAAATAAAATAAAGTAAAAAATAAAAACATGACATAATAACATAACAATAACGAGGCTATATACAGGGGTTACCGGTACTGAGTCAGTTTGCGGGGGTACAGGTTAGTTGAGGTAATTTGTGTATGTAGGTAGGGGTGAAGTGACTAATCACAGATAATAAATAGTGAGTACTAGCAGTGTAGAAAACAAATGGGGGTCCGGTGGCCATTTGATTAATTGTTCAGCAGTCTTATGGCTTGGGGGTATAAGCTGTTAAGGAGCCTTTTGGTCCTAGACTAGCCGTGCGATTACCATGCGGTAGCAGAGAAAACAGTCTGACTAGGGTGACTGGAGTTTCTGACATCTTTATGGGCTTTCCTCTGACACCTATTATGTAGGTCCTGGATGGCAGGAAGCTTGGCCCCAGTGATGTACTGGGCCGTTCGCACTACCATCTGTAGCACCTTACAGTCAGGTTCCGAGCAGTTGCCATACCAGGCGGTGACGCAACCGGTCAGGATGCTCTCGATGGTGCAGCTGTATAACTTTTTGAGGATCTGGGGACCCATGCCAAATCTTTTCAGTCTCCTGAGGGGGAAAAGCTTTTGTCGTGCGCTCTTCACGACTGTCTTGGTGTGTTTGTACCATGATAGTTCGTTGGTGATGTGGACACCAAGGAACTTGAAACTCTCGACCGCTCCACTACAGCCACGTCAATGGGGGCCTGTTTGGCCCACCTTTTCCTGTAGTCCACGATCGGCTCCTTTGTCTTGCTCACGTTGAAGGAGAGGTTGTTGTCCTGGCAACACCCTGCCAGTTCTCTGACCTCCTCCCTATAGGCTGTCTCATCGTTGTCGTGATCAGGCCTACCACTGTTGTGTCGTCAGCAAACTTAATGACGGTGTTGGAATCGTGTTTGGCCATGCAGTCTTGGGTGAACAGGGAGTATGTTGAGGATCAGCGTGGCAGACGTGTTGTAGCCTACACTTACCACCTGGGGGTGGCCCGTTAAGTCCAGGATCCAGTTGCAGAGGGGGTGTTTAGTCCCAGGGCCCTTAGCTTAGTGATGAGCTTTGTCGGCACTATGGTGTTGAACGCTGAGCTGTAGTCAATGAACAGCATTCTCACATAGGTGTTCCTTTTGATTGCGTCATCTGTGGATCTGTTGGGGCAGTATGCAAATTGAAGTGGGCCTAGGGTATCCGGGAGGATGTGAGCCATGACCAGTCTTTCAAAGCACTTCATTGCTACCGACGTGAGTGCTACGGGGCGGTAATCATTTAGGCAGGTTACCTTCGCTTCCTTTGGCACAGGCACTCTGGTGGTCTGCTTGAAACATGTAGGTATTACAGACTCAGTCAGGGAGAGGTTGAAAATGTCAGTGAAGACACATGCCAGTTGGTCCACGCATGCTTTGAGTGCACGTCCTGGTAATCCATCTGGCCCTGCGGCTTTGTGAATGTTGACCTGTTTAAAGGTCTCGCTCACATCAGCTACCGAGAGCGTTATCACACAGTCATCCAGAACAGCTGGTGCTTTCGTGCATGCTTCAGTGTTGTGTGCCTTGAAGCGAGCATAAAAGGCATTTCGCTCGTCTGGTAGTCTCGTGTCACTGGGCAGCTCGCGTCTGGGTTTCCCTTTGTAGTCCGTAATAGTTTTCAAGCCCTGCCACATCTGACAAGCGTCAGAGCCGGTGTAGTAGGATTCAATCTTAATCATGTATGGTCGCTTTGTTTGTTGAATGGTTCATCTGGTTCGCCGATGACTGAGGTGGGATACTCCTCAATGCCAGTGGATGAATCCCGGAACATATTCCAGTCTGTGTTAGCAAAGCAGTCCTGTAGCGTAGCATCCGTATCATCTGACCACTTCCGTATTGAGCGAGTCACTGGTATTTCCTCCTTTTAATTTTTGCTTGTAGGCAGGAACCAGGAGGATATAATTATGGTAAGATTTGCCAAATGGAGGGCGGGGGAGAGCTTTGTATTCATCTCTGTGTGTGGAGTAAAGGGGATCTAGAGTTTTTTTCTATTCTGGTTGCACATGTGACATGTAGGTAAAAATTTGGCAAAATTGTTTTAAGTTTATCTGCTTTAAAGTCCTCGGCCACTAGGAGCGCCGCTTCTGGATGAGCATTTTCTTGCTTGCTTATGGCCTTAAAGAGTTGGTTGAATGCGGTCTTCATTCCAGCATCGGTCTGTGGTGCTAAATAGACGCCGCTAAATAGACGGCTACGGCTATATAGATGAGAACTCTCTTGGTAGATAGTGTTGTCTACAGCTTATCATAAGGTACTCTACCTCAGGCGAGCAATACCTCGATACTTCTTTAATATTAGACATTGTGCACCGGCTGTTATTGACAAAAAGACACCCCTCGTCTTACCAGACGTAGCTTCTCCTCTGTTCTGCCGGTGCATGGAAAATCCTGCCAGCTCTATATTATCTGTGTCGTCGTTCAGCCACGACTCAGTGAAACATAAGATATTACAGTTTTAATGCTGTAACATTGCAAAATGTGGAAAAAGTCAAGGGGTCTGAATACTTTCCAAATGCACTGTAAGCATGAAGGGTCCCGCCTGTGTATTCACAAAACGTTATAACATCAAAAATACACAGAGAGACAAAACCATCCCCTTTACCAGATAGTCATGTCTAAAGGATTCAGAAAGATTGAATTAAGTTGTGATTGGTGTACATACGTGTGATTGAGACCCTTGATTGGTTGGAGGGAAACAGTGCTCTCTAGATAGGAGAAAAGGGACAGATCAGTTTTACATATATCAGTCACATAATAGACTCTTTGTCTAATATGGTAAGAACACGTACAAAGAAAATTCAATTTATGCTCGAATAAACATCACAATATCAACGGCTGAGGCTAAGCTGTTGTCAAGTTTAGATGTTGCAATAAAACTGATTCATGACTAACATTTATAAACAACATGTATTCAGATGCTATGACGATGCAGCACTTTCTTTGCACTTTTATTGGTCCCACAGCTTCATATACCCAGTATGGTATCAGGCTCTACTTAGAGAATCCAAATTGCAATGATGTGTTCCCGTTCTATTCATTCGCCGGGACCTCCGAACAGTGGATGAGGAACCAGAGTGGTGATCCTGGATTATATTCAGTTGTTAAAGGCAAGGATATATTTTTTAATTCAGTTATGACAAAGTCATTTTTACATAGAAATTTGTACAACTAAATGGTCAAATGAAGTTTGGCTGTTAATCCAGAGGATGTGGTATATTGAAAGATTGGTCTCCTACCTGTGCACTCTTTCTTCTTTTAAAGTCTGGTGAAGTTATTAAATGACCTTCCTGAGGTGGGTGGGATGGTGATGGGAGGGGGTAGAGAAAGGGGGACAGACATTGCTTTTTAGTGTTGAGTGACTGAATGGAACATCAGTGAAATACCTGTACATTTAGTTTCTTTACAGAAAAACAAAAAGGTTATAATGTAACTATAGTTTGTTGCTCCATCTGGACCAATTTTCTGGTATATGTAATGATAAACCGATATGCTGTGGTAAGAGTAGGTGAGATCAGGGTTGGTTGCCTCACGGGTTGGTTGTCAGTGCTAATAACTAGCAACCTAAATGGAGCTGTGTAATATTTTTAACTTCTTATTGGAGTCAACAATAGTCAGAAATAGCATTATAAATATTCACTTACCTTTGATGATCTTCATCAGAATGCACTCCCTGGAATCCCAGTTCCACAATAAATGTTTGTTTTGTTCGATAAAGTCCATCCTTTATGTCCAAATACCTCCTTTTTGTTCGCGCCTTCAGTTCACAAATCCAAATTCACAACACGCAGGTCAGACGAAAACTCTAAAAATCCCATTACAGTTCATAGAAACATGTCAAACGATGTATAGAATCAATCTTTAGGATGTTTTTATCATAAATCTGCAATAAAGTTTCAACCGGAGAAATCCTTTGTCTTCAGAAATGCAATGGAACTGAGCTACCTCCCACGTGAGTGCGCATGGCTGAGGCTCATGCCCAGCTGGCAGTCCTCTCACTCAATGAGCTCTTATTCATCCCCACTTCACAGTAGAAGCCTCAAATAAGGTTCTAAAGACTGTTGACATCTAGTGGAAGCCTTAGGAAGTGCAAAATGACCCCATAGATACTGTAGTTTGGATAGGCAATCACTTGAATAACTACAAACCACTTCCTGTTTGGATTTTTTCTCAGGTTCTGCCATATGAGTTCTGTTATACTCACAGACATCATTCAAACAGTTTTAGAAACTTCAGAGTGTTTTCTATCCAAATCTACTAATAATATGCATATCTTAGTTTCTGAGCGTGAGTAGCAGGCAGTTTACTCTGGGCACGTCAGTCATCCAAGCTACTCAATACTGCCACCATCCATAAGAAGTTTTAAAGTTAAAATGTGTGAATTCTTCGAAAGAACTCATCCACCTGGTCAATTCATGTCAGCATGACAAAATATTGAGGTCAATTGAATTGTTGTTTTTTATAGGTAAAAGTTTTTTAAAAATGGTGGTATTTTCTTAATAAATGTTTGATTCTCCGGTATTTTGCATACAGTAGTTCTGAAATTAGCGCTCACGAGATAAGTGGTCCCTGAAAATTGCATCCTACATCAAATATGTGCAGATATGTGCACCATGTCATTGCTCTCTTGCTCTGCTGTGTGTGCATCTTGATAGCTGTCAATCAAATGGCAAGAGGCTGAAGCTAATAGGGTAGAACTCTAATTGCTAGGGGGTGGCCCACATGGGGGTAAATGTAGGGAAAATGGCGCCGCACAGCTCAAAGTAAACAATCACTTTTAAACTAGGGATTTCATGGCTAATTGAGGTAAGGCAGTCATTCTGCTCATAGATTATGCATGTATGAACTACACATTGACACATCCAGCCCAAAGCGGGAGGTTGAAAAAAATACTTACTAGTCGCCAACGTTCCGGAGCAGGTCTTTAATTATCATTAAGGGGATAGCTGGGGATGGTTGTCACATGGAATGTAGGGTTGGTTGTCACTATCAACATTGCCACTGCCAGTGCACAATAAATCCCATGATCTTTTGTGCTTGTGTTATAAAGAGATCCCTTTGTGTCCTCTCTCTCAAACACATATTTTTCCTGTCACACACCATTTACTCAAAATGTCATATGTTATTCTTAAGGCATAAAATGCGGAATATTGTTTGATCAAAGAAAGGCTATTTCTAAGAATGTGCTTGCTATATTGCTTCACTTCTTGTTACAAAAGGAATAACTACTATCAAACATTGACATCCAACCCCGCGATTGGGCTAGTTGTAAGAAGTGGGCAGAGTGTGTTTGATGGCTTTTAAATCTAATCAAATTATATTTTATTTACACACTTCGTAAACAACAGGTGTAAACTAACAGTGAAATGCTTACTTACAGGTCCTTTTCCAACAATGCAGAGTTAAAGATAACGAGGTAATTGAGGTAGCTATGTACTGTAAATGGGGGTACTGTGACTAGGCAACAGGATATATAATAAACAGTAGCAGCAGCATATGTGGTGTGTGAAAGTGTGTGTGTGTGTGTGTGAATGGCGTCAGTATGCATGTGTGTACATGTTAAGTGTGTGTGGGTGTTAGGGATTTACATGGTTAACAGGGATCCCTGACTGACCCAGCAACACTCTTCATATTTCCCCGAAAGAATTAAGTGACATTTTCCCCCGATGTCAGCACTAATGCCATTCCACAAAATAGACAACATGAGCAGCATCAGATTAGCAAAAAATAAAATTTTACATTATCCTAACAGGTTGTCACATGGAAGCCTTCAGCCTAGCATATTTACTTCACACAAAGACGGTATTAATTCAAAGCACACGCATAATTGATATTGCCGGACTGCACATGCATCTCGAATGCAGGGGTTACAGGAAACCCCTAATGTATAGACTATAAAACAGGGCTCCTCAACTGGCGGCCTGCGGGCTGAATTTGGCCCGCTGGTGGTTTTATTTGGCCCACCAAGTTTTCTGAGCACCAGTTGTTGAATTTTTATTGTTGGATATAAAAAAAACTGTAAAAACACCAGGAAATCAGCTCCAAGTGATTTTACATTTGGGAAATCTGTTCCTAAGTATTTCCACGCATAATAGAGACACACATGGCCACCCCTCCCACTCTTCTGTGTCATATTTGATGAATATGTTATATATATTTAAATGCAATGTATCCATGTCTGGTTCAATTGTGTTTTTAAATTGTCAAATAAATCAAATCAAACTATATGCTGTACCTGGATCAGTTCTCCCAGATTGGTGCCGCTACAGCGGATACTGCACTTCCACTTCCTACTGCTCTTCTTCCCCCCAAACTCCTCAAAGCCACTTGGGGTGAACCAGCGACCCTGGACCGCAATGCACCTCTCCCCTTAGACAGACCAATGAGGAAGTCAGACATCATACACACCACCACAAATTAAAACAGTGCAAAGTCAAATAGACCGTAGTACACATGTGCCTGACTGTGTCTCCTGCACATCACACTACTGTGTTAACCCACTAAAGACTATGCATTAGATCTGGGCCCGTATCCACAAAGGGTCTCAGAGTAGAACATTTATCGTAAGTGCTGATGGGTAAAAAACTATAGCTATCCTTGAAGCCTTTAGTCATAAATGTCCCACATTGTCAACAGATATTTAGGACACCTCATGAGCTGTCCTAACCAGTTAAGGGTTATTAGCAGGTGTCTTGGTAATAGAAAAATGCAGCGAGTCAGTGGTTCCTGTGCCACATACAATTACTTTGGAGTTGTTAAAATAATGTTTTAATATTACTATATGATCAATCCATAAATAATATAGACCTACTGTACATGTAACAGTATGTCTTGAGCTTTTGACAATGATGTCACATGAGACCTATTTCACAACTATATGCCTAAATACTTATAACCACTAGGCTAATAAATAAACACGTTTTTCTTTTAGATTATTTCATTACCTAAATCATGTTATTTCAAGTTATCAATTTGGAGCGCAATATTACTTTGTTAAAAAAAGATGTCTAAATTGGGCATGCCTATAAATTGAGTAATTGAAGGCATCTAGGATTTATGCCGATATTACAGACCTTTCAAACGTTGTATGCAACATTATCAGCAAGTGACTTGATGCCTCCTGTGGCAAAGCAATTCAGTGTTGTTAAATGTGAGTGACAAGTGTGTTGAAATAAAGGTAATCTTGTAAAAAACTCCACTTTTAGAAACCATCAGAATAAAAAAAAAAAGGTTATGCATGCCAACATATTAGAGTAGGAAAAGTGATCGTGCCAGGCGAAAATTATATCAAACTGTTTACCATTGCAACATTTTTGATGTAGGCTACAGTCAGATTCGCCGTGGTTGCCTGAAGCGTGTTACCTACAGTATGGAGTTCACAACTGGCAATGCTTCATCGCGATTGGTTATTCTCCATCATTTGCAACAATGTCAATGAGAGTCATCACTATCTTTCCTTTGCGGTACCTCAAACTGTCGTGATTACCCGCTGAGATAAACTTTTATGAGTTGATTTTAATCCTGACTCAGAATTTGTCTGCGAAGTATCTTACGACATTCTAAAACCTACTGTCAATTGTCTTTTTGTTGTCTTAAAAAACTTGTTTTAACAGGATCCCTAGGACCTTTTCTGAGATGCTTTGTGGATATGGGCTCTGGTCTCAGGGCTGGAGAAATGTAACCACTCTCAAATTCATAAAATGGGCTATGGGTGCAAAGACTGACCATCCATACTATTAACATTCTAGTTTTAACCATGTTTTGAGGGGTTGTTTACATTTACTTTGTTAACAAACATTGTAGTAAAAAAAGCTTATATTTTGTTCTGATGGGGTAAGACAGTTGAACTAAGCTCACGAGATATTTATAAGTTATATTCTTCAAGAATCAATGGGTACATATCATAAATGTATAAGTCCAAAAACCAATGTAGCAACTGCAGATTGCCCCTTTAAGGTCTCAGGCACGGTTATTTGGGCCGAACCACAGCCACCGTTACACAGAAACACAGAGAATCACATCACATTAAGTCCATTGTTACGACCTACCTTTGGCCAGCTTGTTCCTGATAAGAATGCCTTCTTTGTCCCCACAGGTGACTGGGAGCTGGGTCTTGTAGATGGGCCAGGTCCAGATGTCATCTTTCTCCCCCTTCCTGAAACGTAAACCTGCATGGGGACACATTCCAGACAAACATTAAGATGTGACTTGAAATTAAAAAGAAATATATTTCACCCCCCCAAAAAGGTTACAGAGGGACTTTAGATTTTCTGACTCAAGTCCTGCTCTTTCCCAGAAGCCAGCATGAATCCTGGGACTCACAGTGGGTCGGCCTCTGGACTTTCCTCTTCTGACTGGGGTTGGACTGGGTGGACGTGCTGGGCTGCTCCTCCTCAGCACTCTCACTTCTCTCTTTCTGTTTACTATTTTTCCTTCTTGTCTTCTCTTCCTCTTCTTTCTCCTCCTCTTTCTCCTCCTCCTCTTCTGCTTCTGCTGAAGCCTTCTGCTTTTTATCCTCCTCCACCTTCTTTGGCAGTTTCTCATTGAATGTGAACGACCCTGCACGGGATTGGAGGCAAAATTTAGCAAACCATGCAACCTAAATTATTTACAACTAATTAAAACAATTATAATATCAATTTGACAGGGCATTGAACCTCAACTGCCAAGCATCCACCATTGCAGCTACATTTATATTAAACTAGGAATTAGAATTATATACCGATACTAATTTATACAAATGAATGCCATAATAATACAATAATAAGAGTGAAGACTCCAGAATTGACCGTCCAGCAGGCGTAACGTGGGGTACTGGAGCAGGAGGTGGTCCCTGAACACACAGTTCCAGAACACCTTGATGCTGTCGGGCCTCTCTGCCTCCACCCAGTCCAACACCTGGTACACACCCTTCTCCCTCAGCTCCTTACTCCTCATCGGAATCAGCTTCTGCAGGAGGGGTCAAATACAAAACTATGGTCCAATTTGTGAGGGTTGTCAAATTAAAGCTGGAGTGGAGTGATAGACTTGATTCTCTAGCAACCACCATCTCAAATCAGTTCATGTGACAGACAGGAATTTAAGGACACACATCAGGCCTTATGAATCAATGATCATCAACTCCAATTTCCACTCGTACAATAACATTCAGAGACCTGTTACCAGCTAGCAATAGGACAGTAACTAGTGTTAGTTTCACCAAATCAATTCTGTAGACTACAATTTGTTTTGTTACACGGTTTAATCTGGGTTTTATTCAGTAGAGTAAAGTATAGTACAATACAGTATAGTTTACTTCAGTAGAGTACAGTAACATATAGTAGAGTTCAATACAATAGAGTACAGTTGTTTAATTCAGTAGAGTAGATTAGTACATTAGACTGTGCTCTGCTGTATTGAACTATACTTTACTTTTATTTACTGTGCTGTCCAAACCTGTGAAACATAGATGTCTATGATTTCTCAACCATAGACATCTGTCAATGTTTGGGCCAAATCCCAACGGGACCAAATCTGAACCAATTATAGTCCATTTTATTTTACTAGGCAAGTCAGTTGAGAACAAATTCGACTAGATGTCTGTGGATGTTAAAATCAAGGCCAGTATAGACCGGACCAACCAAACATTAACGTCTGTGATTGGTTCCGATTTGGTCCAGTCTAGACACCCCCCCCCCCCAACAAAAAAAACACGCCGGTCAGGACAAATCAAAAGACGTCGGCGTGGGTCCGTGGTTGGTAGGATGTAATTTAGCACTTATTGCTTAAACTGTGAGTGGGCGGGTGTGTGAATAGAAACTTGGCATTCCAGTCTACTGCTCACCTTGTACATTTCTTCCGGAATGAGGTGGTGGTCTCGGAGCTGGTTAAGAAAGGTGTGTGGTTGCTCCATGCACGACATCTCTGTTATACTACAGCGGAAAAACCGCAGTAACTCCTCATCTGTCAAATGTAACGGGTCCAATGGCGCAGACGCAACTGCAACACTTCAATACAGTTTTCTTTGTCGAAAAAATCCAATATTTACCAGGTCACTGAATATTATTAATAGTTGAATAGTGAACGATCCGGTTCATATTGGGTTGTATATATATATATACGGAGCTCCTCAAATGTAGAACAATGAGTTAAAAAATCTATAGCCTCTCCCCTTGTGGCTCATATGAAATCCCATGAACACTTTCACTTTCCAAACATCACTTGAAGTGTACTTCCGTGCTTGCGGGACATCTACTTCATCTTCGAAAATAACTTGAATAACAACTTGTTGGCCTACAGTTGAAAACGTTTTCTTTACGTCCTCTCCGTCCTTCTTCCAAACGCGCGTCTATCGGTATGTGCACTCGTCTAAATGAATCAATCCGCTCGGGGCCTGTATTGAAATGTAAATAGTCTACATAATCTCAATCAAACTTTAATGTATCAGTGTATATATATATATATACACAACCCAATATCAACCGGATCGTTCACTATTCAACTATTAATAATATTCAGTGACCTGGTAAATATTGGATTTTTTCGACAAAGAAAACTGTATTGAAGTGTTGCAGTTGCGTCTGCGCCAATGGACCCGTTGGATTTTTTGACAGATGAGGAGTTACTGCGGTTTTTCCGCTGTAGTAAAACAGAGATGTCGTGCATGGAGCAACCACACACCTTTCTTAACCAGCTCCGAGACCACCACCTCATTCCGGAAGAAATGTACAAGGTGAGAGCAGTAGACTGGAATGCCAAGTTTCTATTCACACACCCGCCCACGCAAAGTTTAAGCAAGCAGCGCTAAATGACGTCCTACCAACCACGGACCCACACCGACGTCTTTTAGATGTATTTTGTCCTGACCGGCCTCTTTTGGGGGGGGGGGGGGGTAAACCGATCACATGTATCATACATGTATCATACATTAAAGTTTGATTGAGATTATTTTAGAGAAAAATCGCATAAAAATAGATTTTAAACAGCGTTTGACATGCTTCGAAGTACGGTAATGGAATATTTTGAATTTTTTTGTCACGAAATGCGCTCGCGCGTCACCCTTCGGATTGTGACCTGAACGCACGAACAAAACGGAGCTTTTTCAATATAACTATGGATTATTTCGAAACAAAACAACATTTGTTGTTGAAGTAGAAGTCCTGGGAGTGCATTCTGACGAAGAACAGCAAAGGTAATCCAATTTTTCTTATAGTAAATCTGAGTTTGGTGAGGGCCAAATTAGCTAGCCGTGATGGCCGGGCTATCTACTCAGAATATTGCAAAATGTGCTTTCGCCGAAAAGCTATTTTAAAATCTGACACCGCGATTGCATAAAGGAGTTCTGTATCTATAATTCTTAAAATAATTGTTGTGTATTTTGTGAACGTTTTATGCTGAGTAATTAAGTAAATTCACCGGAAGTTTGCGGTAGGTATGCTAGTTCTGAACATCACATGCTAATGTAAAAAGCTGGTTTTTGATATAAATATGAACTTGATTGAACAGAACATGCATGTATTGTATAACATAATGTCCTAGGAGTGTCATCTGATGAAGATCATCAAAGGTTAGTGCTGCATTTAGCTGTGTTTTTGGTTTTTGTGACATATATGCTTGCTTGAAAAATGGCTGTGTGGTTATTTCTGGCTATGTACTCTCCTAACATAATCTAATGTTTTGCTTTCGCTGTAAAGCCTTTTTGAAATCGGACAATGTGGTTGGATTAACGAGAGTCTTATCTTTCAAATGGTGTAAAATAGTCCTATGTTTGAGAACTTTGAATTATGACATTTTGTGGTTTTAAATTTGACGCTCTGATGTGTCACTGGCTGTTGAATAGTGCCGGACGATTTCGTCCCACCTACCCTAGAGGTGTTAAGCAACATGTAAATAGAGGCTGTAGCATGAAAACAACTGTGTTAGCAGTGGGCTTATGTGACCATTACATTAGTGCATGCTAGCTAACATATTTATATACATCAATCATATACCAAAGCACAGTACCAACAACTTACACAGAAATAGGCTGCCTATGTGGCTGTTTCTCTCAATGCTTATGAGAAGGAAAAAGTTTTAGTCTTTCAATTAGATATAAAGAAATTTGCATACAAACCCCAACATCAGCCACTATTGCAGTATTTGCATTCTCTGACCTGTGGCTTTACAACAAGAGAAATGGTTGCATTCTTTACCAAGCATGTCTGTGCAACGCTGCTGCGCAGCTCTGGGCAGGGATTCACTGCTGGCAATTGTGGAGACGATACCAGTGTCCGCAGGCCCTGCAAGAGGGCAGAGATGCAACGCAGACCCTGATCAAACTGCCCTGAAGAGGGCGCTGCTGCTCTGTCTGATGATATTCTCCCCAACAGAACCACATTCTGGTAGGCCAGTGGTCGCCAACCTTTTCTGAGTCAAGATCACTTTCGCAGTCAAAAAGCAAGCTGAGATCTACTGCTCAGATTATTATTATTATTATATTTTTTTACATTAACCTCACACAAACAATTTTGTAGGATTGAGGTTTGGGCAGTTGGCCTAATACATTATCACAGCATATTGGCTATACGATTGGCCTGCCAATATTGTTAATCAGGCCATATTATATTTCAAAACTCGAGCTTTGATAACAAAATATATCAGTTGGTTTAGCACTTGTGAGGCACTGTGGAGCATGAATTTAAATAATTAGCTTTTTTATTTTACTGGACTGATTGTACCTGCATCGGATGGTCATCGAGGGCAAATCACGACGTCAGTATTCTCCAGGTCGAAAAATCGGAGCTCTAGAAAGATGCCTGAGTTTACGACTTTGAATTCCGAGTTGGATGACCTTTCAAAACGATTTTTCCCAACCGCTTCTCACGGTCTTTGCGCTCTCCTTACTTTCCTCCAGTGAGCCTGCCCTGGGAGAGGGGACATCATCTTCCACCTGATGGCGAAACTCGAGTAGCACCGCATCTGCCTCATGCACAAATTCATGTTGTTCCTATGACCAGAGAAAGTTAAATATTCCTTAATATTAAAATCGACATGACGAGTTGCTAATAATAATAAAATGCAGGGCTATCGATACTTGGCTACTCATTTCTTTGCAGCTGCAGCCCGAGCGGAAGTACGGAGAAGCGCGTTTGTAATAGTGTTGAATAAAAACAGTGACAGTGCTGAATATCAACTTAAACATGAACTCACTCATAAAACCTTCAGCTCTTTCCTGTATTCGTTGACAGTCTCTCTGTGGTCATGGTTTTAAAAGTGATTAAATCTTACGTAGGTTAGTAGCCTATTAATAAACTTGGCTGTGGCCAGGGTCATGGAAGCTCTGTAGCTACGGTGATTTAAGCTATCTGATTGGGCAGCACAGTAGGTGCACTTGATTTAGTCACATATTTACCAGTCCGCCGGGTAGGCAGAGTTTGTCTCATGGTAACACTTTGCTTACCCGGTGCGCAGGACTTTTGAATCAAGTGCACCTACAGGTAACGGCTCAACACGATTTAAAAAAAGGAGCGCAAGCCTTTATCGTTCGTTGGCTTTTCTACAGAAATATTTGGTGATCGACTAGGAATGTCTTGAAGATCGACCAGTCGATCGATCGATTGGTTGGCGACCACTGTGGTCGCCTAAACAATCAAACAGGTAGATAGACCTACAGTATGTTGCAGAGGTGGGACCAAGTCATTGTTTTACAAGTCACAAGTAAGTCTCAAGTCTTAGCACTCAAGTCTCAAGTCAAGTCCCAAGTCAAGACAGGCAAGTACGAGGTAAGTCAAGACCGTCAAGTATCAAGTCAAGTCTCAAGTCCTAAACTTTGAGTTTCGACTCCTAAACAAGTCATAATGTGCTCTTCACCAAATGTAATACCATTTCATATTTTTAACAAGAGTAATATTATATTACATTTACGCAAATCATGAAAGCTTTCAAAAAAAGCTATATATTTATTACTTTCCAAATAAACATTATATTTCCATTGAAATACAGTTGAAGTCGGAAGTTTACATACACCTTAGCCAAATACATTTAAACTCAGTTTTTCACAATTCCTGACACTTAATCCTAGTAAAAATTCCGTCTTAAATTTGTTAGGATTGCCACTTTATTTTAAGAATGTGAAATGTCAGAATAATAGTAGAGAGAATTATTTATTTCAGCTTTTATTTCTTTCATCACATTCCCACTGGGTCAGAAGTTTACATACACTCACTTAGTATTTGGTAGCATTGCCTTTAAATTGTTTAATTTGGGTCAAACGTTTCGGATAGCCTTCCACAAGAATCCCCCAATAAGTATGGTGAATTTTGGCCCATTCTTCCAGACAGAGCTGGTGTAACGGAGTCAGGTTAGTAGGCCTACTTGCTCGCACACGCTTTTTCAGTTCTGCCCACAAATGTTCTATAGGATTGAGGTCAGGGCTTTGTGATAGCCACTCCAATACCTTGACTTTGTTGTCCTTAAGCCATTTTGCCACAACTTTGGAAGCATGCTTGGGGTCATTGTTCATTTGGAAGATCCATTTGCGACCAAGCTTTAACTTCCTGACTGATGTCTTGAGATGTTGCTTCAATATATCCACATAATTTTCCTCCCTCGTGATTCCATCTATTTTGTGAAGTGCAGTAGTCCCTCCTGCAGCAAAGCACCCCCACAACATGATGCTGCCACCCCTGTGCTTCACGGTTGGGATGGTGTTCTTTGGCTTGAAAGCCTCCCCCTTTTTCCTCCAAACATAACGATGGTCATTATGGCCAAACAGTTCTATTTTTGTTTCATCAGACCAGAGGATATTTCTCCAAAAAGTACGATCTTTGTCCCCATGTGCAGTTGAAAACCGTAGTCTGGCTTTTTTATGGCGGAGCAGTGGCTCCTTCCTTGCTGAGCGGCCTTTCAGGTTATGTCGATATAGGACTCATTTTACTGTGGATATAGATACTTTTGTACCCGTTTCCTCCAGCATCTTCACAAGGTCCTTTGCTGTTGTTCTGGGATTGATTTGCACTTTTCGCACCAAAGTACGTTCATCTTTAGGAGACAGAATGCGTCTCCTTCCTGAGCGGTATGATGGCTGCGTGGTCCCATGGTGTTTATACTTGCGTACTATTGTTTGTACAGATGAACGTGGTACCTTCAGGCATTTGGAAATTGCTCCCAATGATGAACCAGACTTGTGGAGGTCTATAATTCTTTTTTATGAGGTCTTGGCTGATTTATTTTGATTTTCCCATGATGTCAAGCAAAGAGGCACTGAGTTTGAAGGTAAGCCTTGAAATACATCCACAGGTACACCTCCAATTGACTCAAATGATGTCAATTAGTCTATCAGAAGCTTCTAAAGCCATGACATTATTTTCTGGAATTTTTGAAGCAGTCAACTTAGTGCATGTAAACTTCTGACCCACTGGAATGACCCACCGATGTAGGCTTGAACACAATCGCCCAACCTTAACACACACTCTCTCTGTGTGGTTACAGTAGGCTAACGTACGTCAATGGTTTTAGGAACAGCAGTAACATCAGGCAGGATTTAGGCTACCAACTGCCTAGCCAGTTGTAGCTCAATCTTGGGTGCAATGATCACGTTCCTGCACTGACTGACTGTGTGGAGGCTCGTTGATTTAACGTTACGTTAGCCTACATGATACACCAGTAAAGTAATAAAATATATAGCTGTCGGCTATCTTAGCCACGACTTACTGTTCTTTGTGCAGCTTCAAATGTCAAACAAAGTTGGATATTGTTGCGCTTGTGGTGGCTAATTTCTACATTACCAAATGAGGAGAGTTACAAACTTCACACACCAGTCAGAGTTATACTTAAACTACATATTTAATAATAAGAGCTTTTGCAAAAGCCCTTTGACTTTCAATGATGCGCTATCTCTAATGAACCATTGAAAAGTGATTACACAAAAGTACAAAGATCTTTTATAGCCAAGATACACCCCTCTCAACGTACATGACGAACCACAGATACATAGAATGGTCACAAGGTTAAGATTTGTATGAAAGATATCTATAAAACATAGCAGACAGCAACTGCTGTGTCAACAGTTTTCATTGTATAGACCAGTGTCTGGTCCTCCTACTCCAAACTGGAACCGTCTCTCCCTGGTACGGTATAGAACAGAACCATTAGCTCATGTCTTCTGGAATGCTCTTTTAGGCTTTATTACCCAAAGACATCGTAAATCTCCTCTGTCAGTGCTATCCCATAGAGGCCCATCCTCAGTAGAACACACACACAATAGTTAACAGAATACTCTATTCTGTCGAATATTACAACCATTAAAATACAATACAAGCATTATAACATAATCTTGCAATTTTCCACGACACGCTTCCGTCTGTAATTTTCTTCCCGCATGTTTTGCAAGTTGCAATCCTTTTTTCTTGATACAGCATTGTCTTTATATCCGAAAAGAATAACTTTGGGTATCATCTTTCCAAGGGCTCCATCTGAATTCACCCGTCGACGTTCCTCTGCACTGCCACGCACAACTTTTTCTCAGCTGACACAATTTGATTGGCTGCTGTCCGATTCAAACTGTAATCCATTAAATGAAGAGTTGATGTGCTGCACACTTTTTTTAATAGCATCATTTTTAATATTTGGGCTTGGGGAGGGTATCAAGTCAGGTCGAGTCATAATTCTCAAGTCCAAGTCAAGTCACGAGTCATTGGTGTTAAAGTCAAAGTCGAGTTGCAAGTCATCATATTTGTGACTCGAGTCCAAGTCATGTGACTCGAGTCAAAACCTCTGGTATGTTGTACAGTGTTTTAGAAATTCATGAGTTTATTTTCGACAGAATCCCTGGACATAAATCTAGTAAGGCCTAACCAGAAGTAAGAATCCTGGAAGGTAAGGACTTCTAAGGCTCTTGCATGAGAAGTTAGGAAAGCAACATTTACTGTGTGAAATGCAATGTTATCACCATCACTCTATTTCAATTATTATCACACACCCATTTTGACTGCTAGAACGAATGAAAGAAATTCATGAAAGGACTAGATGGATAATAATGTACATGCATGGAAAATAAGATCTGTACAACTTGGTGTACATGTCTGTATGAAGGCTGTATAGAAAGACCATTGCATGGTGAATATTCCCTGTTGTCTCATAGTGAGATAACAGTACAGACTTGATGAAGGCTCTACTGGCTGTTGGATGCAGTTGGATGCTGAAGTTGGATACTTGTAATGGTTTTCTTAGAGAAGTGGAGGAGTCAGGTGCAGGACACAGGGATAAAGGTAAACAAACGTGTTTACTAAAATTATCAATAAATCTTCTCATCGAAAAATACAGTTTGGAGAAAACACCTCCAACTACACAAAACAGACAAACAATCACCGACAAGACAAACAGGAAATGCAGATGTTAAATAATGAACATGATTAGCGAAATGAAAAACAGGTGTACACAATAAAGACAAAACCAAACGAACAGTGAAACATCGATCGGTGGCAACTAGTAAGCCGGTGACGTCGACCGCCGAACGCCGCCCGAACAAGGAGAGGGGCCGACTTCGGCGGGAGTCGTGACAATACTGAATATACTCTTGAACTCTCTCTCAAATAGATCATTCAATCTTTCGCCCATCCCACGGAACTCTGCATTATCCTTCATTAAAAAAAGACAGACACATTTGTATAGAAAACATAATAAACTAGAAATGCAATAAACACAACTCATTTAGCCTAATTCATATTTGTTATGGATTAAACAAAGACACATTATTAAAGTGTTATTCATGCATTAGCACAATTCCAAGATTTGTTTTAAAAAATGTTGCCCTGAGTCTTCACATTGGATACTGCAGTAGTACAGTCTTACCCTGTTAAATGTGGCACAGTTGGTGAAGATAAGCAACACATCAGACACAAAGTGTTGCACTGTTTGGTAGAGATTCTGCTGCAGCTTCTCCACAACCCTGTCCAGCCATATAGGGGTCTTTATCACACTGGAGTAGTTTCTCACCTGGCAATGAAACATACATACGGAGATAAACTCAGCAAAAAAAGAAAACTCCCTTTTTCAGGACCCTTCAAAGATCATTTGTAAAAATCCAAATAACTTCACAGATCTTCATTGTAAAGGGTTTAAACATTGTTTCCCATGCTTGTTCAATTAACCATAAACAATTAATGAACATGCACCTGTGGAACAGTTGTTAAGACACTAACAGCTTACAGACGGTAGGCAATTAAGGTCACAGTTATGAAAACTTAGGACACTAAAGAGGCCTTTCTACTGACTCTGAAAAACACCAAAAGAAAGATGACCACGGTCCCTGCTCATCTGCGTGAATGTGCCTTAGGCATGCTGCAAGGAGGCATGAGGACTGCAGATGTGGCCAGGGCAATAATTTGCAATGTCCGTACTGTGAGACGCCAAAGACCGCTCTACAGGGAGACAGGACGGATAGCTGATCGTCCTCGCAGTGGCAGACCACATGTAACAACACCTGCACAGGATCAGTACATCCAAACATCACACCTGCGCGACAGGTACAGGATGGCAACTAATGGGTCAAATTGGGGTCATGTTAGGCTGCACCAAATGCTTGATGTATTATAATAATTTATTATGCTTATGTTGTATTAATAGAAGGGGAGGGGCTATGGGACCCCTCCTCTACGATTATAGGGTCCTAGACTCCAGATTAACAATATATATCTTCATTGTAAAGGTTTTAGAATTGTTCCACAGTCTTTTCTAAGTCTCTGCCTCTTATAAAGAAATGGTCTGTGAGAAAGCATTTCAAAGATAAACAAAGAGCCCTGCAGGGGAGTAGAAGAGATAAGAGGCTAGTCAGACATACCTCTATAAATCAACTTGGGGGAGTGGACATTTACTGCTGAGGCCTTGGAACTATTGTATCTCTTGCAAGTTTGTATAGCTGTGTATGCATGGGCTGGGTCTGAGGAGTAGCAGGTAATGACGTATGCAGTGACATCACAGGGTGTTGACTACAAGCATGATAAAAGAAACTTGGACTTTTCCTATGGGGCAGAACTCATGAGAGACATCAGTTATATGTGTGATGTTTGATCTTTGACTTCTGTCTACAGCTATATTTTGATAAAAATTGTTATGATTTATAAGTGCACATTTTTAGTGTTCCTTATATGTTAAGTAAATAAAACGGAGCACAGCAAAACGGAACCAACTCAACAACAACTGCCCGAGTTACACCAGGAACGCACAATCCCTCCATCAGTGCTCAGACTGTCCTCAATAGGCTGAGAGAAGCTGGACTGAGGGCTTGTAGGCCTGTTGTAAGGCAGGTCCTCACCAGACATCACCGGCAACAACATCGGCTATGGGCACAAACCCACCGTCGCTGGACCAGACAGGACTGGCAAAAAGTGCTCTTCACTGACCAGTCGCGTTTTTGTCTTACCAGGGGTGATGGTCGGATTCGCGTTTATCGTCGAAGGAATGAGCGTTACACCGAGGCCTGTACTCTGGAGCGGGATCGATTTGGAGGTGGAGGGTCCGTCATGGTCTGGGGCGGTGTGTCACAGCATCATCGGACTGAGCTTGTTGTCATTGCTGGCAATCTCAACGCTGTGTGTTACAGGGAAGACATCCTCCTCCCTCATGTGGTACCCTTCCTGCAGGCTCATCCTGACATGATCCTCCATGTCAGGCAATGCCACCAGCCATACTGCTCGTTCTGTGCGTGATTTCCTGCAAGACAGGAATGTCAGTGTTCTGCCATGGCCAGCGATGAGCCCGGATCTCAATCCCATTGAGCACGTCTGGGACCTGTTGGATCGGAGGGTGAGGGCTAGGGCCATTCCCCCCAGAAATGTCCAGAAACTTGCAGGTGCCTTGGTGGAGTGGGGTAACATCTCACAGAAAGAACTGGCAAATCTGCTGCAGTCCATGAGGAGGAGATGCACTGCAGTACTTAATGCAGCTGGTGGCCACACCAGATACTGACTGTTACTTTTGATTTTGACCCCCCCCCCCTTGTTCAGGGACACATTATTACATTTCTGTTAGTCCAATGTCTGTGGAACTTGTTCAGTTTATGTCTCAGTTGTTGAATCTTGCTATGTTCATACAAATATTTACACATGTTAAGTTTACTGAAAATAAACACAGTTGACAGTGAGAGGACGTTTATTTTTTTGCTGAGTTTATATGTGAACTTTGACACACACACACACACACACACACACACACACACACACACACACACACACACACGAGAGAAAGAGAACCAAGCAAACTTACGTTGATGCAAGGATCTGCCACAATGATGTGGTCCTTGTCCGCATTGTACAGACACAACAGAAGGTACTGGCATTCCTATCAGAGTAAACACACCTTTATGTGACTGGTCAAAGATTGTTTACACTTAAGTCTGAATAATTATTTCATGTCAAGTATATATTGATGGTTATAACAGACAGACTGACAGATAGATATATAGATAGATTGGTCCAATTGCCTGTCAATCAATGAAACAATGGTAGCAGTCATTTGTTCAGGCTCCTTACCAGTAGGTGGTCAGAGATTTGGCAGGTTAAGGCTTCCTGGTAAGTCTGTTGACTGGGGTAGCGCCACAACTGACTGGTCCTCAGTACACAGAATGTACACACCCACGGAAGTTTATCCCTGTGATTACACACACACACACACACACACACACACACACACACACACACACACACACACACACACACACACACACACACACACACACACACACACTAAGCTGACAGCTAAGTTTACCTACACAGAACAAACAGACCTCTCTTGTATCAATCTCACTCTCTCATCAACTGTTCTCACCCCAGCATAGCATCATCCACATTAGGAAGATGACATCTCTGATGGAAGGAGCGAGGACACTCATCACAGCATATCAAGCTGCCTTGGCTTCTACAGATGAAGCAGTCGTCATCGTTATCCTGATCATGCTGCCAAGACAGAGAAGAGAGGAAGGTGAGAAGGAATTGGTTAACAATCAAGCACCAACTGTCTGTTTGTGTGTTAACGAATATCGTACGGATTGGTTTCCCACACCCTCGGGTGTTTGCTATGTTTATTAATGATTTGACAAAATAAATGTAAAAGTTAAATACTAGAGTAAGATATATAATGATGAAATTCTGATTATATTATTTTGATGGCAGAAACTGAACAAGACCTGCGGAAAATGATATTAAGTACTGTCAATTGGTGTAAAAGATGGAGACTCGTGATCAATAAAAACGTTTAAAAAACTTAAAATGCATTTTAGAAAACCAAGTACTAAGAGAAGTGTTTTTCAGTTTTAGTTTTGGTGGAGAAATTCTTGAGTTTACTTGCAATGACAAATATTTGGGCATTTATTTTGGTGAACATATGACCTTTCTATACGGCACATCTGACCTGGCTGACTCAGCAAGTAGAGCTCTTGGGGGAGTCATAGGAAGAACAAAACCACTCAAAGATATTGGTTATGCCACTTATTCCAAACTGTATCAGACATGTGTATGTCTCCTGTTCTATTCAGGAGGAGTGTGGGTTGCTAAGAGGTATCTCAAGTTTGTGCAATAACTGGGGACATGGTAATACTTATTTCCCTCATTAAAATGCAAATCAATTTATAAAATTTTTGACATGCGTTTTTCTGGATATTTTTGTTGTTATTCTGTCTCTCACTGTTCAAATAAACCTACCATTAAAATTATAGACTGATCCTTTCTTTGTCAGTGGGCAAATGTACAAAATCAGCAGGGGATCAAATACTTTTTTCCCCCACTGTACATATGGGCAGTACCAAAATAAAAGTGATCTAATGATTCTGTCTCTTCACAGCAAAATCTGCAGAACTGGGATGGTTGTAGCCCCCATATAATTTATATAACATTCTATTGGATGTAAGAATTGTATATAATAATTTAAATTGAAAAGGTTTTGAATCCGGTTGTCATTTTGTGAATTAGTTGACAAACCATTGGTCCTTAAATGAAACTGGTATAGTTTTTATTTATCACAATTTTTCAACCAATTTTGACAGACAAGTTCTTTACCTTCTCCCCCTTCCACTTGCCTCTTCCATTTTTGCGGACTTAGACAGTATTAAAAAAAACAACTGACGACGCAATATGAAAATAAATGGGTGGAGGAGATTAATCATGAACCCAAACTGAGAACCTTCTGTTAGATTAAGGGTGAATTGGTGTGTGAGAGATATATTATGTATAACCTACCTATAAGCAAGAAATCACTATGTGCACATGTAAGATCAGTGATATTGCCTCTGCGTATTTAAACAGGTGGGTGAAATGGAAGAGAAAAGCCTAACTATTGTGACCTCAAAGAGATAGATAATAATATTTATTTGATCCTTTATTGCCCTTTCTACCACGAAACGCTTGTCCTTATTCCAGAAAGTCCACCAAATATAACCTGGCATTACTGTATGTGGCTGAACGATGAGGAGAAACTGAAACAGTTTTTTGTCCATTGTGTATTTCCGTTTACTGAATTTTTTTGATAAAGCCTAAAAGAAAAAGGGTGACCTATTATTACATTTAAAAAATATTCAGCCCCAGACAACTAGCAAAGTGCATATATGTATACGTATACAGTGCATTCGGAAAGTATTCAGACACCTTCACTTTTTCCACATTTTGTTACGTTATAGCCTTATTCTAAAATTGATGAAATTGTTTTTATCCCTCATCAATCTACACACATTACCCCATAATGATAAAGCAAAATCAGGTTTTTAGAAATGTTTGCAAATGTATTCAAAATAGAAAACGGAAATATCACATTTATATAAGTATTCAGACCCTTTACTCAGTACTTTGTTTTAGCACCTTTGGCAGCGATTACAGCCTCGTGACCTTCATGGGTATGACACTACAAGCTTGGCACACCTATATTTGTGGAGTTTCTCCCATTCTTCTCTGCAGATCCTCTCAAGCTCCGTCAGGTTGGATGGGGAGCGTCACTGAACAGACATTTTCAGGTCTGTTCAGAGATGTTCGATCTGGTTCAAGTCCGGGCTCTGGCTGGGGTACTCAAGGACATTCAGAGACTTTTCCTGAAACCACTCGTTCGTTGTCTTGGCTGTATGCTTGGGGTTGTTGTCCTGTTAGATAGGGGCGAAGGTTCACCTTCAAAGGTCCTAAGCGCTCTGGAGCAGGTTTTCATCAAGGATCTCTCTACATTTTGCTCCGTTCTCTTGACCCTGACTAGTCTCCCAGTTCCTGATGCTGAAAAACATCCCCAAAGCATGATGCTGCCACCACCATGCTTCACCGTCGGGATGGTATTGGCCAGGTGATGAGCGGTGCCTGGTTTCCTCCTGACGTGACGCTTGACATTCAAGCCAAAGAGTTCAATCTTGGTTTCATCAGACCAAAGAATCTTGTTTTTCATGGTCTGAGAGTCCTTTAGGTGCCTTTTGTCAAACTAGTATACGGTCAACTGTGGGACCTTATCTGTGCCTTTCCAAATCATGTCCAATCAATGGAATTTACCACAGGCGGAATCCAATCAAATTGTAGAAACATCAAGAATGATCAATGGAACCAGGATGCACCTGAGCTCAATTTCGAGTCTCATAGCAAAGGGTCTGTATACTTACAGTCGGAAGTTTACATACACTTAGGTTGGAGTCATTAAAACTCGTTTTTCAACCACTCCACAAATTTCTTGTTAACAAACAAAAGTTTTGGCAAGTCGGTTAGGACATCTACTAAGTCATTTTTCCAACAATTGTTTACAGACAGATTATTTCACTTATAATTCACTGTATCACAACTCTAGTGGGTCAGAAGTTTACATACACTAAGTTGACTGTGCCTTTAAACAGCTTGGAAAATTCCAGAAAATTATGTTGTGGCTTTAGAAGCTTCTAATAGGCTAATTGACATAATTTGAGTCAATTGGAAGTGTACCTGTGGATGTATTTCAAGGCCTACCTTCAAACTCAATGCCTCTTTGCTTGACATCATGGGAAAATCTAAATAAATCAGCCATGACCTCAGAAAAAAAATTGTAGACCTCCACAAGTCTGGTTCATCCTTGGGAGCAATTTCCCAACGCTTGAAGGTGCCACATTCATCTGTACAAACAATAGTATTCAAGTATAAACACCATGGGACCACGCAGCCGTCATACTGCTGCGTGGGGAGGCTTGCAAGCCGAAGAACAATATCCCAACCGTGAAGCACGGGGGTGGCAGCATCATGTTGTGGGGGGTGCTTTGCTGCAGGAGGGACTGGTGCACTTCATAAAATAGATGGCATCATGAGGGAGGAAAATTATGTGGATATATTGAAGCAACATCTCAAGACATCAGTCAGGAATTTAAAGCTTGGTCGCAAATGGGTCATCCAAATGGACAATGACTCCAAGCATACTTCCAAAGTTGTGGCAAAATGGCTTAAGGACAACAAAGTCAAGGTATTGGAGTGGCCATCACAAAGCCCTGACCTCAATCCCATAGAAATTTTGTGGGCAGAACTGAAAAAGCGTGTGCGAGCAAGGAGGCCTACAAACCTGACTCAGGTACACCAGCTCTGTCAGGAGGAATGGGCCAAAATTCACCCAACTTATTGTGGGAAGCTTGTGGAAGGCTACCCGAAACGTTTGACCCAAGTTAAACAATTTAAAGGCAATGCTACCAAATACTAATTGAGTGTATGTAAACTTCTGACCCACTGTGCATGTGATGAAAGAAATTAAAGCTGAAATAAATCATTCTCTCTACTATTATTCTGACATTTCACATTCTTAAAATAAAGTGGTGATCCTAATTGACCTAAGACAAGGATTTTTTACTAGGATTAAATGTCAGGAATTGTGAAAAACCGAGTTTAAATGTATTTGGCTAAGGCGTATGTAAACTTCCGACTTCAACTGTATGTAAATAAGGTATTTCTGTTTTATTTTTAATATATTTACAAAAAATTTACTTCGTCATGATGGGGTATTGTGTGTAGATTGATGAGGATTTTTTTTATTCAATCCATTTTAGAATAAGGCTGTAAGATAACAAAATGTGGAAAAAGTGAAGGGGTCTGAATACTTTCCAAATGCACTGTAGATTGTCTACAGGCCTGTCTCACACTTGAATCTTCTCTTTGTTCGAGACCAGGCTTAAACACCTTCCGTTTCATTTTTCTGTATATATTTTTTATAAGTTTTACTGATCTAGGGTTATTATTATTATTATTGCTTGTATAACCTTATCTACTATTATGCACTGATTTATTTATGCTGCGCAGAACACGAGAAGAATTATCACTGAGTTATCACTGTCAATCATTGTAATGTTTGTTTTTAGTCAATTAACACAAAAATGTAATTAATGAATTAGTTAATTCCTTCATCATCCCCTATTCAGTGATGTTGAGAAACATCTTGGAATTTCATTATTAAAACTGAAGCATTTAGTTAACCAATGTGATTGGCTGATTGGTAAGTGGGTGCCACCATGTTCCTGAGGATCGAGGGGGAAACTTACCCTGTCTTTGGCCGTGGAGCTGCACAGGTTGCACTTACACAGGAGAGAGTGAATGACCAAGATCTTTCTCTGAAAATGAGAAACAAAGACCTTTTTGAAGAAGAGAAATGTTTTCATCACAGGTCCTTAAAGACCTGTCAGACTATCTTAAACCATTCCTTGTACAGTAGGTTGGTAAGTGCCAAACACACATTCATTTCCCCTCATCTTTCTTCCTCTATCTCTGTTCTCTTTCCCTCTGTACCTCAATGAGGAGGCTGAGTGGTTTTCCGTCCCACTGGATGTCGTTCTCCCAGGAGGGATCTTCCAGAGCTGACCCCACCGTCACAAACTCCACCGGGGTCATCCAGCGCTGGTCCGTACGGATGCTCTTTCCACACAACCCTGGGGCAACAGAGACGATAGGGGCAGAAGTACAAACTCAAATTAATCCAATATGGGTCACTACAGCTGACCAGAGTGACATAGGGCTATGGTCAAATAACCTGTGGTGTATTATCGATAATATTACGTTTATTTTTGTAGGGACATTTTCAGTACAAGTGCCGGTTTTAGCCAGTCAGCACATTTTTGACCATAGTCCCTGTACAGACAGACAATGAGCACATACAGAGCAGAGAGCAACATATGACAACTAACACTTAGTATGCAGACAGAAAGAGCAATGACACAAAAAGCAACCAAACAAAAGACAGACAATTAACAAACAATATCTACACACAGGTTGTGTGTTGCACAGTTACGTGGCAGTGAGTTCCAGACATGGGAAGCTCTCAGAGTGAAAGCCGTCTGACTGAAGGTGCTTTTCCTTAAGGGAACTATACAGTCACCTCTCATGGCAGACCTTGTGGATCTGCTGAAATGGGTTTTCTGTTTGATAAAAGCACTAAGTGGGTGCAGTATTTGAGGTGCAGCCAGAGAAAGAGGGTTGCCAACATGTAAAAGTGTCTCCAGTACCTTCAATAGTTTCAAAGACATGACAATAGCTATAGAATGTTGTTTATTAACCTGTTGGGGTATAGGGGGCAGTATTTTCACGGCCGGATGAAAAACGTACCCAATTTAAACAGGTTACTACTCTGGCCCATAAACTAGAATATGCATATTATTAGTAGATTTGGATAGAAAACACTCTGAAGTTTCTAAAACTGTTTGAATGGTGCCTGTGAGTATAACAGAAGTCATATGGCAGGCAGAAACCTGAGAACATTTCTAGCAGGAAGTGTCAGGTCTGAGAACTGTAGTTCTACATTTGAATCCCTAGAGAAACTACAAATACTTATGGGTCACGTTGCACTTCCTAAGGCTTCCATTGGCTGTCTAAAGCCTTCAGAAAGTGGATTGAGCCTTCTCATGTCTCTGGGCAGAGTATAGTAGCTCAGTTTCTGAGTGGCCTGCCTGGGGACAAAGAGATTGGATATGCGCGTTCCCGCGAGGACGGTGTTTTTTATTTTCCTCCTTGAATGAATACACTATTGTCTGGTGGGAATATTATCGCATTTCTACGAGAAAAATACCATAAAAATTGATTTTAAACAGCGTTTGACATGCTTCCAGTACAGTAATGGAACATTTACTTTTTTTGTCTCGAAATGCGCTTGCGCGTTACCCTTTGGATAGTGACCTGAACGCACAAACAAAATGGAGGTATTTGGACATAACTATGGATTATTTCGAACAAAAACAACATTTGTTGTGGAAGTAGCAGTCCTGGGAGTGCATTCTGACGAAGATCAGCAAAGGTAATACAATATTTCTAATACTAATTCGGAGTTTAGGTGACCCCGAAGTTGGCGGGTGTCTGAATAGCTCGCCGTGATGGCTGAGCTATGTACTCAGAATATTGAAAAATGTGCTTTCTCCGTAAAGCTATTTTAAAATCTGACACAGCGGTTGCATAAAGGAGTAGTCTATCTATAATTCTTAAAATAATTGTTATGTATTTTGTCAACGTTTATGATGAGTATTTTTGTAAATTCACCGGAAGTTTTTGGTGGGAAATACATTTTCTGAACATCAAGCGCCAATGTAAAATGCTGTTTTTGTATATAAATATGAACTTTATCGAACAAAACATACATGTATTGTGTAACATAATGTCCTAGGAGTGTCATCTGATGAAGATCGTCAAAGGTTAGTGCATCATTTAGCTGTGTTTTCGGTTTCTGTGACATATTTCCCTGCTTGGAAAATGGCTGTGTGATTATTTGTGTCTATGTGCTCTCCTAACATAATCTAATGTTTTGCTTTTGCTGTAAAGCCTTTTTGAAATCGGACAATATGGTTAGATTAACGAGAGTCTTATCTTTAAAATGGTGTAAAATAGTTGATTGTTTGAGAAAATTGAATCGTGGTATTTTAGTCGTTTTTGTATTTCGCGCCATGTGATGCCATTGGCTGTTGGCTAGGTGTCCCGCTGGCGGAACGGGGTTCCGCTAGCGGAACGCCTAGATGTAAGAAACCTTCTGAGAATAAAATTTGTACCTGATGCAAACCGATCCTTATGTAGCATTCCATTTTTGGCTCCACAGGTGACTTTGAAGACAAACTTTTTCACACCACAATGGCTACCTCCTGTACTGCTCTCTCCAGCAGTGTTTGCCTGCTCTCCTTTCTCTCCTTCATCTCTTTCCTGCTCAGCTTCTTCTTCCTCTTCTTCCTCTTCATCATCCTCCTCAGATTCTGAAGTAAAGATAAACAAAGAGGTTTAGGGAAAAATGGTTTATTATATAAGTGTGAAGGGTCAGGCCTGTGTTATTCACAAAACCTTATAGCAACAAAAACACAAAGTTAGAGAGACAACACCCTCCCCTTTACCAGATAGTCATGTCTAAAGGGTTCAGAAAGATTCCATTGAGTTGTGATTGGTGTAAATACCTGTGATTGAGCCCGCTGATTGGTTGGAGGGAAACAGTGCTCTCTTGGCCTAGATAGGAGAAAAGGGACAGACCAGTTTTCCATATATCAGTCACATAATAGACTCTTCTTTATCTAATATGGTAAGAACATGGACAAACAAAATGATCATTGGTCAAAGTATGATCACGCACAAGAAATATAAATTCATGCCCATATAAATGTCACAATATCAACGGCTAAGGCTAAGCTATTGTCAAGTTTAGATGTTGCAATAAAACTAATTTATGACTAACATTCATAAACAACATGTACTCAGATGCTATGATGATGCAGCACTTAACCTATAGTCAAATGAAGTTTGGCTGTTAATCCAGAGGATGTGGTATATTGAAAGATTGGTCTCCTACCTGTGCACTTTTTCTTCTTTTAAAGTCTGGTGAAGTTAAATGGCCTTCCTGAGGTGGGTGGGATGGTGAAATGAAGGGGGAGAGAAGGGGGAACAGACATGCCATTCAGTCACTCAACACTAAAAAGTAATATCAGTGAAATACTTGTACAGTTTCTTTACAGAAAAACAAAAAGGGTATAATGTGTAGCTATAGTTTGTTGCTCTGTCAGACCACCTCCTGCTCCAGTACCCCACGTTACGCCTGCTGGATGGTCAGTTCTGGAGTCTTCACTCTTATTATTGTATTATTATGGCATTCATTTGTATAAATTAGTATCGGTATATAATTCTAATTCCTAGTTTAATATAAATCTAGCTGCAATGGTGGATGCTTAGAAGTTGAGGTTCAATGCCCTGTCAAATTGATATTATAATTGTTTTAATTAGTTGTAAATGATTTAGGTTGCATGGTTTGCAAAATTTTGCCTCCAATCCCGTGCAGGGTCGTTCACATTCTATGAGAAACTGCCAAAGAAGGTGGAGGAGGAGGATAAGAAAAAGTGTGTGCGAGCAAGGAGGCCTACAAACCTGACTCTGTTACACCAGCTCTGTCAGGAGGAATGGGCCAAAATTCACCCAACTTATTGTGGGAAGCTTGTGGAAGGCCACCCAAAACGTTAGACCCATGTTAAACAATTTAAAGACAATGCTACCAAATACGAATTGAATGTATGTACACTTCTGACCCACTGGGAATGTGATGAAAGAAATAAAAGCTGAAATAAATAATTCTCTCTACTATTATTCTGACATTTCACATTCTTAAAATAAAGTGGTGATCCTAACTAACCTAAGACAGGGAATTTGTACTAGTTTAATAGTAGTCAGTTTAATTTGCTCTGAAATCTTTACATAGTGGTGCAGCCAAGCCAACAAGGTGGCGCAGCTCCACTCTTATTTGGGGAGAACCCTGGCATAGTGAACATATATTTTAAAACGCTTTAAATGGGCACTTCCGATTTTTGCAGTATTTCCCGGGACTCTCAGGATAATTACGAATTATTCCAGGTATTGAACATTGGTAGATTTTCTGGAAATTATGAATCCCCATTGGGTGTATGTAGTGTGTGTGTGTATGTGTGTCGGGTGTCAGTGTAAGTATGTGTGAATGTGTGGGTAGAGCCCAGGTTGTGTGCATAGAGTCCATGCAAGAGAGTTCATGCAAAAAAGGGTCAATTTAGATAGTCTTGGTAGCCATTTGATTAGCAATTTAGCAGTCTTGTTTAGAAGTCTTATGGCTTGGGGGTAGAAGCTGTTCAGGGTCCTGTGGTTCCATACTTGGTGCATTGGTACCGTTTACTGTGCGGTAACAGAGTGAAAAGTCTATGGCTTGGGTGGCTGGAGTCTTTGAAAAAATGTTAGGCCTTTCTCTGACACCGCCTGGTATAGAGGTCCTCGATGGCAGGGAGCTCACCTCAGTGATGTACTGAGCCGCAAACACTACTTTCTGTAGCGCCTTGCAGTCGGATGCCAAGCAGTTGCCATACCAAGCGGTTATGCAGCCAGTCAATATGCTCTCAATAGTGCAGCAGTATAACTTTTTGAGGATCTGAGGGACCATTACAAATCTTTTCAGCCTCCTCAGGGCTAAGAGGCATTGTCGTGCCCTCTTCACTACTGTGTTGGTGTGTTTCGACCATGATAGAGCCTTAGGAAGCACGCACCCCTGATGGGCTCTGTGTTGTTGCCTACCCTCACCACCTGGGGGCGTCCTGTCAGGAAGTTCAAGATCCAGTTGCAGAGAGAGGTGTTCAGTCCCAGGGTCCTTTGCTTATTGATGAGCTTCAAGGGCACTATGGTGTTGAACTCTGAGCTGTAGTCAATGAACAACATTCTCAAGTAGGTGTTCCTTTTGTCCAAGTGGGAAAGGGCAGTGTGGAGTGCATTAGAGATTGCGTCATCTGTGGATCTGTATGCACATTGGAGTGGGTCCAGGGTGTCTGGGATGATGATGTTGATGTGAGCCATGACCTGCCTTTCAAAGCATTTCATGTCTCCTTTTTAACTCAGGCTCCCAGCATTAGGGAACATCCTGCGCCCGCTTAGAAAATCTATGGGCTAAAAAAACCTAGCTGAAGAACATTAACTGACATGGACTAGTTGATCTGACGGGGAAAACTGATGATGGACTACACAATGTCTAAGTTTCACCTTGCAAAAGTAAGTTGACAGCCGGACTGAGTTCCAAAAAAATATGTATGTGAACACACTTTCCAGCTGGTTAGTGCATTTTCTGAGTTTGCGTCCTGGTAAACTGTCCGTCCCTGCGACCTTGTGAATATTAACCTGTTTAAAGGTCTTACAGTGACTCCGTGTTAGAATAAGATGAGGCTAAAAAGGGTGGTGTTTTTCCTAATATTGAAAAGTCATGTAAAATACGCTGGTGCTGAGAAATACACACGAGAGGAAAAAGTGTGACAACCAACCCCAGTCTCCCCTATATGATATTGTATATGATACAGACCTATATATATATATATATATATCCCAGAGTGTAGTAGTATATGGCAACATTGTCCAAATGACATAGGCCTGATTAGAGTATGAAAAGTGACCAAGCTGTTCAACTTTTTTGTGTTTTATTTGATGATTTTAAATTAATTGTATCCACGTCTGGTTGAATTGTGTTTTTAAATGGTCAAATAAATTAAATCAAAATATATGCTGTACCTGGATCAGTTTTCCTAGAGTGGTGCCTCTACAGCGGATACTGTACTTCCAGTTCTTACTGCTCTTCTTCCCCCCAAACTCCTCAAAGCCACTTGGAGTGAACCAGCGACCCTGGACCAGAATGCACCTCTCCCCTGAAACAAACCAATGAGGAAGTCAGACATCATACACACCACCACAAATTAAAACAGTGCAACGTCAAATAGACCGTAGTACACATGTGCCTGACTGTCTCCTGCACATCACACTACTGTGTTAACCCACTAAAGACTATGCATTAGATCTGGGCCCGTATCCACAAAGGGTCTCAGAGTAGAACATTTATCGTAAGTGCTGATGGGTAAACATAAAAGCTATGCATGATGCCTTTAGTCATAAGAGTCACACCAAGTCGACAGATATTTAGGACACCTCATGAGCTGTCCTAACCAGTTAAGGGTTATTAGCAGGTGTCTTGGTAATAGAAAAATGCAGCAAGTCAGTGGTTTCTGCGCCACATACAATTACTTTGGAGTTGTTAAAATAATGTTTTGATATTTCTATATGATCAATCCATAAATAATATAGACCTACTGCACATGTAACAGTATGTCTTGAGCTTTTGACAACGATTTCACGAGGCCTATTCTACAAGTATATATACTTATAAACACTAGGCTAATAAATAAACCAGTTTTTCTGTTATTTCAAGTTATCCATTTGGAGAGCAACATCACTTTGTTACAAAAAATATGTCTAAATTGGGCGTGCCTATAAATTCGGCAATTAGGGCTTACGTTGACTTGTGTTCGATGAATATGATAGACCTTTCAAACGTTGTATGCAACATTATCGGCAAGTGACTTGATGTCTCCTGTGGCGAAGCAATTCAGAGTTGTTAAATGGGAGTGACGAGTGTGTTGATATAAAGGTAATCTTGTAAAAAATTCCACTTTTAGAAACCATCAGAATAAAAAAAAAGGTTATTTTTGCCAACATATTAGAGGAGGAAAAGTGATCGTTCCAGGCTAAAATTATATCAAACTTTTGAAACATTTGGCTACAGTCAGATTCGCCGTGGTTGCCTGAAGGACGTTACCTATAGAGTTCACAACTGGCAATGTCTCATCACGATTGGTTATTCCCCATCATTTGCAACATTGTCAATGAGCATCATCACTATCTTTCCTTTGCTCAAAATGTTATGATTCCCCGCTGAGATAAACTTGATTTTAATCCTGGCTCAGAATTTGCCTGGGCAGTATCTTATGATATCCTAAAACCTACTGTCAGTTGTCTTTTTGTTGTCTTAAAAAAACTTGTTTTAACAGGATCCCTAGGACCTTTTCTGAGATGCTTTGTGGATATGGGCTCTGGTCTCAGGGCTGGAGAAATGTAACCACTCTCAAATTCATAAAATGGGCTATGGGTGCAAAGACTGACCATCCATACTATTAACATTCTAGTTTTAACCATGTTTTGAGGGTTTGTTTACGTTTACTTTGTTAACAAACATTGGAGTTAAACAAGCTTATATTTTGTTCTGATGGGGTAAGACAGTTGAACTAAGCTCATGAGGCATTTATAAGTTATATTCGTCAACAATCAATGGATACATACCATAAATATCCAAAAATGGATGTAGCAACTGCAGATTGCCCCTTTAAGGTCTCAGGCAAAGTTATTGGGACCGAACCACAGCCACCGTTACACAGAAACACAGAGAATCACATCACATTAAGTCCATTGTTACGACCTACCTTTGGCCAGCTTGTTCCTGATGAGAATGCCTTCTTTGTCCCCACAGGTGACTGGGAGCTGGGTCTTGTAGATGGGCCAGGTCCAGATGTCATCTTTCTCCCCCTTCCTGAAACGTAAACCTGCATGGGGACACATTCCAGACAAACATTAAGATGTGACTTGAAATTAAAAATAAATACATTTCACCCCCCCAAAAAGGTTACAGAGGGACTTTAGATTTTCTGACTCAAGTCCTGCTCTTTCCCAGAAGGCAGCATGAATCCTGGGACTCACAGTGGGTCGGCCTCTGGACTTTCCTCTTCTGACTGGGGTTGGACTGGGTGGACGTGCTGGGCTGCTCCTCCTCAGCACTCTCACTTCTCTCTTTTTGTTTACTATTTTTCCTTCTTGTCTTCTCCTCCTCTTCTTTCTCCTCTTCTTTCTCCTCCTCCTCTTCTCCTTCTTCTGAAGCCTTCTTCTTATCCTCCTCCTCCTCTTCCTTCTCCACCTTCTTTGGCAGTTTCTCATTGAATGTGAACGACCCTGCATGGGATTGGAGGCTAAATTTAGCAAACCATGCAACCTAAATTATTTACAACTAATTAAAACAAGTATAATATCAATTTGACAGGGCATTGAATCTCAACTTCTAAGCATCCACCATTGCAGCTACATTTATATTAAACTAGGAATTAGAATTATATACCGATACTAACTTATACAAATGAATGCCATAATAATACAATAAGAAGAGTGAAGACTCCAGAACTGACCGTCCAGCAGGCGGTTTCGGAGCAGGCGTAATGTGGGGTACTGCTGCAGGAGGTGGTCCCTGAACACACAGTTCCAGAACACCTTGATGCTGTCGGGCCTTTCTGCCTCCACCCAGTCCAACACCTGGTACACACCCTTCTCCCTCAGCTCCTTACTCCTCATCGGAATCAGCTTCTGCAGGAGGGGTCAAATACAAAACTATGGTCCAATTTGTGAGGGTTGTCAAATTAAAGCTGGAGTGGAGTGATAGACTTGATTCTCTAGCAACCACCATCTCAAATCAGTTCATGTGACAGACAGGAATTTAAGGACACACATCAGGCCTTATGAATCAATGATCATCAACTCCAATTTCCACTCGTAAAATAACATTCTGAGACCTGTTACCAGCTAGCAATAGGACAGTAACTGGTGTTAGTGTACACAGTACACTCAAGAGCATACAAAATACGATAAATCATTTTACCAAATCAATTCTGTAGACTACAATTTGTTGTGTTACACGGTTTAATCAGAATTTTATTCACTAGAGTATAGTAGAGCACAGTACGATACAGTACAGTATAGTTTACTTCAGTAGAGTACAGTTGAGTACAGTAGAGTTTAATACATTAGAGTAGAGTAAAGTTTAATTCAGTAGAGGTTATTCAATAGAGTACAGTTTAGTTCAGTAGAGTACATTAGAGTAAAGTAGGGTACAATACAGTACTATACACTACTGCGCTCTGATGTATTGAACTATACTTTACTTTTATTTACTGTACTGTACTCTGCTGTGCTCTACATTACTGCACTGTGCTGTCCAAACCTGTGAAACATAGATGTCTATGATTGGTTCAGATTTCTCAACCAATCATAGACATCTGTCAATGTTTGGGCCAAATCTGGACCAATTATATGTTTAGGCCAAATAAAGGCCTGTCCTGACCAGATTTCTGTGGACGTTGAAATCAAGGCCAGTACAGACCGGGCCAAATCTGAACCACACATTGACGTCTGTGATCGGTTTACCCCCCCCCCCCCCAAAAGAGGCCGGTCAGGACAAAATACATCTAAAAGACGTCGGTGTGGGTCCGTGGTTGGTAGGACGTCATTTAGCGCTGCTTGCTTAAACTTTGCGTGGGCGGGTGTGTGAATAGAAACTTGGCATTCCAGTCTACTGCTCTCACCTTGTACATTTCTTCCGGAATGAGGTGGTGGTCTCGGAGCTGGTTAAGAAAGGTGTGTGGTTGCTCCATGCACGACATCTCTGTTTTACTACAGCGGAAAAACCGCAGTAACTCCTCATCTGTCAAAAAATCCAACGGGTCCATTGGCGCAGACGCAACTGCAACACTTCAATACAGTTTTCTTTGTCGAAAAAATCCAATATTTACCAGGTCACTGAATATTATTAATAGTTGAATAGTGAACGATCCGGTTGATATTGGGTTGTGTATATATATATATATACACTGATACATTAAAGTTTGATTGAGATTATGTAGACTATTTACATTTCAATACAGGCCCCGAGCGGATTGATTCATTTAGACGAGTGCACATACCGATAGACGCGCGTTTGGAAGAAGGACGGAGAGGACGTAAAGAAAACGTTTTCAACTGTAGGCCAACAAGTTGTTATTCAAGTTATTTTCGAAGATGAAGTAGATGTCCCGCAAGCACGGAAGTACACTTCAAGTGATGTTTGGAAAGTGAAAGTGTTCATGGGATTTCATATGAGCCACAAGGGGAGAGGCTATAGATTTTTTAACTCATTGTTCTACATTTGAGGAGCTCCGTGGACCCTTCTTGTTCGGAAGTAATTTAGCCATTGTGGCCATTGGCGAAAGGGTCGACAGGTCTCGCTGAAAAGTCTAGCCCAAGTACCACTCAACACGGCACCACAAGGCCTGTAAGCGAGGAGTTGCCACATTCAGCCAATACAACTTTTCCGCATAACGTTATCGAACGAATAAAGAAGGAATATCAACATAACTTGCAACGACATACGAAGCAAAATTCGGTTTTCCATCAAAACAATCATTATTGAGAGCTAACTTGACTAACAAAGGAATTTATGGAATTTAAACTATAATTCTTCCTCATTAAACTCCTAGATCATTTTCCATCCATGTGATTGTAAATAAAATATGCACATGTGCATAATATAGATCCACCGACAGGAGTTTGTTTGAGGGATGAAAGTTGGACAGAGGATCTTGAAATCTATGAAAGAAATACGTGGACGAAGTTTATAAAACGAATTGCAAATTTCTGGCAATTGTTACTTTATTATGTGCCAGATCTTTTAAGACTATAAATCGTTATAAATGGCCAATTTTCGAGATTGACTTGTTATTTCAATAGGAATAGGTTAGGCCTATTTGCTAAAATCTGGGTTTATGATTGTAATTAAACTTTGCCATAGTTTGGTTAGCTAGATACAGGTAGCCTACAGCCCCTGATCGGCATACATCTAATTTCAGATAGCCTACAGTAACCTAGACAAGATGTAGACAAGATGTAAAATGAACGATTTATCAGCTTGCTTGGTTCAAATTCACAGACTAATTTATTCAACATGAATAGCGAGGCGATTTCGAGGTATGAAGTGTATGTAGACATTTCCGTCCCAACAGAATTGTATTCGACTTTTATAATTTGTGTTAGGATATTACATTTTAATTTTATAATTTGAGTTAGGATATTTAATTCAAATTCAATATTTTTGAATTCGTAATGGCCAAATTGAATAATTCAATTCTTAAATTGAACTTGTATTTCATGATTTAAAACTGAATTGAACGAATATTGCATTCAGTTTTCAAATTCAATTGAAATTTAATTCAATATTCAAACTCAATATTTATATATTCAGTTTTAATAATGGTAGATATTGCATAAATTTGATGTGTATCAAGTTTACAAACTATAATTTCAAGTTGACCAAAGTTTCATTTATTCAATTTCTCAGATAGATTCAGTTTCCAAACTGCTCTCAACAACATCCTGGTACTTTGCCAGCCAGGAAAAGTAGAAGAACAATGATAAATCTTACTCCCTTCTAGCCAATCACAAAGTAAAACCACAGATAAATAAGAAAACCTGAACTCATTAATGGCGGAAGCAAGAGACAGGAGTGATCACTGAGCAGTCATATTAACTAACTCTTCTAAGAAAGGAGTCGTCTTTGATATAACACCTTATCAAACACAATGGCGCGATGCCACTGTACCACCACTGTCAACGGGAAGTTTGAACTGTCACTTGTGCAGCTAATTAGTGGAATGCAGGATAGGGGGTAACGTTAGCTAGGTAGAAAAGGTCAATATATACTGCTCAAAAAATAAAGGGAACACTTAAACAACACATCCTAGATCTGAATGCAATAAATAATCTTATTAAATACTTTTTTCTTTACATAGTTGAATGTGCTGACAACAAAATCACACAAAAATAACCAATGGAAATCCAATTTATCAACCCATGGAGGTCTGGATTTGGAGTCACACTCAAAATTAAAGTGGAAAACCACACTACAGGCTGATCCAACTTTGATGTAATGTCCTTAAAACAAGTCAAAATGAGGCTCAGTAATGTGTGTGGCCTCCACGTGCCTGTATGACCTCCCTACAACGCCTGGGCATGCTCCTGATGAGGTGGCGGATGGTCTCCTGAGGGATCTCCTCCAAGACCTGGACTAAAGCATCCGCCAACTCCTGGACAGTCTGTGGTGCAACGTGGCGTTGGTGGATGGAGCGAGACATGATGTCCCAGATGATGTGCTCAAGTGCTGACACACTCCAGCCACATGAGGTCTAGCATTGTCTTGCATTAGGAGGAACCCAGGGCCAACCGCACCAGCATATGGTCTCACAAGGGGTCTGAGGATCTCATCTCGGTACCTAATGGCAGTCAGGCTACCTCTGGCGAGCACATGGAGGGCTGTGCGGCCCCCCAAAGAAATGCCACCCCACACCATGACTGACCCACCGCCAAACCGGTCATGCTGGAGGATGTTGCAGGCAGCAGAACATTCTCCACGGCGTCTCCAGACTCTGTCACGTCTGTCACATGTGCTCAGTGTGAACCTGCTTTCATCTGTGAAGAGCACAGGGCGCCAGTGGCGAATTTGCCAATCTTGGTGTTCTCTGGCAAATGCCAAACGTCCTGCACGGTGTTGGGCTGTAAGCACAACCCCCACCTGTGGACGTCAGGCCCTCATACCACCCTCATGGAGTCTGTTTCTGATCATTTGAGCAGACACATGTACATTTGTGGCCTGCTGGAGGTCATTTTGCAGGGCTCTGACAGTGCTTCTCCTGCTCCTTCTTGCACAAAGGCGGAGGTAGCGGTCCTGCTGCTGGGTTGTTGCTTTCCTACGGCCTCCTCCACGTCTCCTGATGTACTGGCCTGTCTCCTGTTAGCGCCTCCATGCTCTGGACACTACGCTGACAGACACAGCAAACCTTCTTTCCACAGCTCGCATTGATGTGACATCCTGGATGAGCTGCACTACCTGAGCCACTTGTGTGGGTTGTAGACTCCGTCTCATGCTACCACTAGAGTGAAAGCACCGCCAGCATTCAAAAGTGACCAAAACATCAGCCAGGAAGCATAGGAACTGAGAAGTGGTCTGTGGTCCCCACCTGCAGAACCACTCCTTTATTGGGGGTGTCTTGCTAATTGCCTATAATTTCCACCTGTTGTCTATTCCATTTGCACAACAGCATGTGAAATGTATTGTCAATCAGTGTTGCTTCCTAAGTGGGCAGTTTGATTTCACAGAAGTGTGATTGACTTGGAGTTACATTGTGTTGTTTAGGTGTTCCCTTTATTTTATTGAGCAGTGTATATATATTGCGGTCACGTTGCTAACTTAGCTGCTTGTCAACTGCAATGTAAACTCTTGGGATAACTAAAACTAAGAGAAACTGTAATACATTGGTTGATGTTGAATTTTATTAAATCAGAGCAATCAAAACGGCACAAATCAGGCTTCTTATGAAGGTAGCTAGCAATGCTAGCAACGGTTTACTCTATACCATGGCCTGGTTAGCCAGATACAGATGTTGAGACGTGTTAACCTGCGGCCATGGTCCCCCCCCCCCCCCCCCCCAGTCTTATACAGTTATTTGTTTGCAACCAGGCTGTGCCCTGCCTCCCAGAGTTTGTTTAGCAGACGAAGAAAGAAGCCAGACACACTCCAACTCAGTTTAAAGTGGGCAAAAGTAGAGACATTTGACATCCTCCAACATCTACATAAGTTGGTCAGATGTAAAGACTAATATCCTTATCTTGCTGAAGCTTGTTAAATAATAGGCAGATATATCTAACTAAGCCGATCCCATATGTATGATCATTTGGATGCTGATCCAGCCTCTCCAACTAATGTGTGTGTGTGTGTGTGTGTGTGTGTGTATACATACATTTCTGTCTTGTCCGCATAAAAGTATTATAAATAAATAAATATATATCCTTCTTCGCAACAGCTTCAGATATAAAGGATGAATTCTGCATCACATGATTCATCTACAGCAGGCAGGTCAAGATCAGGGGACCATGTTAAAGCTAGGACAATAGCCACACCTTCAATAGCCACACCTTCAATTCCTCTAGGAATTTATTGAGAAACATTGATTTAAATCATGTGAATAAACTACTGTTAGCTACTGTTCATAGATGCCTTTGGACATTTTTTTCCCTCACACAAACATGATTTGTTTTGCTTTTCAGGAAGATGATAAAATGCACAATGAGCCTAGAAGACCACTCTGCAGTGCAAGCACCAGTCCAAGCCCCAGTGGACCAAGCACAAATTGAGAGACACCCAAGACCTCCAGAAGGAGAGTTTATCCCAGTGTGAATGATCAGGCAAAGGAGGTCTACACCAAAATTATTTATTGCCTACGAAAACCAGCACCCACAGCCAGAAAGTCTGATCCTCTGTTTGGACCACCACCCAGGACAATGGATTGGATCCCAGTAGGCGACCCAAAACAACAGCGCCGCAGACGGAGCGGTCTTCTGGTCAGGCTCCGTAGACGGGCACATCGCTTACCTCTCCTGAGTATACTACTCGCCAATGTCCAGTCTCTTGACAACAAGATGGACGAAATTCGAGCAAAGGTTGCCTTCCAGAGAGACATCAGAGATTGTAACATTCTCTGTTTCACGGAAACATGGCTCACTCGGGATACATTATCAGAGTCGGTACAGCCACCCGGTTTCTTCACACATCACGCCGACAGAAACAAACATCTCTCTGCTAAGAAGAAGGGCGGGGGTGTATGCCTTATGATTAACGAGTCGTGGTGTGATCATAACAACATACAGGAACTCAAGTCCTTTTGTTCACCTGACCTAGAATTCCTTACGATCAAATGTCGACCGCATTATCTACCAAGAGAATTCTCTTCGATTATAATCACAGCCGTGTATATCCCCCCCAAGCAGACACCTCGACTGCCCTGAAAGAACTTCATTGGACTCTAGGTAAATTGGAAACCACATATCCTGAGGCTGCATTTATTGTAGCTGGGGATTTTAACAAGGCTAATCTGAAAACAAGGCTCCCTAAATTGTATCAGCATATCGAATGCGCGACCCGGTCTGGCAAAACTCTGGATCATTGCTACTCTAATTTCCGCGACACATACAAAGCCCTTCTTCGCCCTCCTTTCGGCAAACCTGACCACGGCTCCATTTTGTTTCTCCCAGTCTATAGACAGAAACTAAAACAGGAAACGCCCATGCTCAGGTCTGTTCAACGCTGGTTCGACCAATCTGATTCCATGCTTCAAGATTTCTTCGATCACATGGACTGGGATATGTTCCGGATAGTATCGGACAACAACATTGATGTATATGCTGATTCGGTGAGCGAGTTCATTAGCAAGTGCATCGGTGATATGGTACCCACGGTGACTATTAAAACCTTCCCCAACCAGAAACCGTAATACACTACATGTTATTTTACCATAGCCCCATGTCACTCTTGTAAGCTGTAATGCGCCATATGAAATGTATATTAAGGTTATAATAGGGTGTCATTTGAGTTTTTCCTTTTGTCCCTATCTTCTCTGTTGTAAGAATGCTGTTCATCGATTACAGCTCATCAATTAACACCATAGTACCCTCCACACGCATTAAGCTCGAGACTCTGGGTCTCGACCCCGCCCTGTGCAACTGGGTCCTGGATTTTGACGGGCCGCCCCCAGGTGGTGAGGGTAGGAAACAACATCTCCACCCCGCTGATCCTCAACACTGGGGCCCCACAAGGGTGCGTTCTCAGCCCTCTCCTGTACTCCCTGTTCACCCATGACTGCGTGGCCATGCACGCCTCCAACTCAATCATCAAGTTTGCAGACAACACTACAGTGGTAGGCTTGATTACCAACAACGACGAGACGGCCTACAGGGAGAAGGTTAGGGCCCTCGGAGTGTGGTGTCAGGACAATAACCTCACACTCAATGTTAACAAAACAAAGGAGATGATCGTGGACTTCAGGAAACAGCAGAGTGAGCACCCCCCTATCCACATCGACGGGACAGTAGTGGAGAAGGTGGAAAGTTTTAAGTTCCTCGGCGTACACATCACGGACAAACTGAAATGGTCCACCCACAAAGACAGTGTGGTGAAGAATGTGCAACCACGCCTCTTCAACCTCAGGAGGCTGAAGAAATTTGGCTTGTCACCAAAAACACTCACAAACATTTACAGATGCACAATCGAGAGCATCCTGTCGGGCTGTATCACCGCCTGGTACGGCAACTGCTCCGCCCACAACCGTAAGGCTCTCCAGAGGGTAGTGAGGTCTGCACAACGCATCACCAGGGGCAAACTACCTGCCCTCCAGGACACCTACACCACCCGATGTCACAGGAAGACCAAAAAGATCATCAAGGACAACAACCACCCGAGCCACTGCCTGTTCAGCCCGCTATCATCCAGCAGGCAAGGTCAGTACAGGTGCATCAAAGCTGGGACCGAGAGACTGAAAAACAGCTTCTATCTCAAGGCCATCAGACTGTTAAACAGCCATCACTAATATTGAGTGGCTGCTGCCAACATACAGACTCAATCTCTAGCCACTTTAATAATTAATAATTGGATGTAATAAATGTATCACTAGTCACTTTAAACAATGGCACTTTATATAATGTTTACATACCCTACATTACTCATCTCATATGTATATACTGTACTCTATACCATTTACTGCATCTTGCCTATGCCGTTCGGCCATCGCTCATCCATATATTTATATGTACATATTCTTAATCATTCCTTTACACTTGTGTGTGTATAAGGTAGTTGTTGTGAAATTGTTAGATTACTTGTTAGATATTACTGCACGGTCGGAACTAGAAGCACAAGCATTTCCCTACACTCGCATTAACATCTGCTAACCATGTGTATGTGACCAATAAAATTTGATTTGATTTGATCTGCAGTTTTTGGTCTTCGACCAAGGGGATGTTACTAACACTTCGATAGATGGCCAAAAGTGGACATCTAGAAATTGCTGCTAAATTATCTTTTTCAAGATTTAAGTAATGAGTTAGAATTGAGAGAGCAGAGATATTGAAATGTTTAATGATATGTTTATTGGTGTTTATATGTATTTGTTGTGCATACAGTGCATTTGGAAAGTATTCAGACCCCTTGACATTGTAACATTACAGCCTTATTCTAAAATGGATTAAATAGTTTTTCCCCCACATCAATCTACAAACAATACCCTATAATGACAAAGCAAAAACAGGTTTAGACATTTTTGCTAATTTATATACAGTGGGGGAAAAAAGTATTTGATCCCCTGCTGTTTTTGTACATTTGCCCACTGACAAAGAAAGGATCAGTCTATAATTTTAATGGTAGGTTTATTTGAACAGTGAGAGACAGAATAACAACAAAAATATCCAGAAAAACTCATGTCAGAAATGTTATAAATTGATTTGCATTTTAATGAGGGAAATAAGTATTTGACTCCCTCTCAATCAGAAAGATTTCTGGCTCCCAGGTGTCTTTTATACAGGTAACGAGCTGAGATTAGGAGCACACTCTTGAAGGGAGTGCTCCTAACCGCAGCTTGTTACCTGTAAAAAAGACACCTGTCCACAGAAGCAATCAATCAATTGATTCCAAACTCTCCACCATGGCCAAGACCAAAGAGCTCTCCAAGGATGTCAGGGACAAGATTGTAGACCTACACAAGGCTGGAATGGGCTACAAGACCATCGCCAAGCAGCTTGGTGAGAAGGTGACAACATTTGGTGCGATTATTCGCAAATGGAAGAAACACAAAAGAACTGTCAATCTCCCTCGGCCTGGGGCTCCATGCAAGATCTCACCTCGTAGAGTTGCAATGATCATGAGAACGGTGTGGAATCAGCCCAGAACTACATGGGAGGATCTTGTCAATGATCTCAAGGCAGCTGGGACCATAGTCACCAAGAAAACAAATGGTAACACACTACGCCGTGAAGGACTGAAATCCTAAAGTCCTGCTGAAGCGTTCAGTTTCTCCATTCCCCATTGGGTGATATGCCATGGTTCTTGACTTTTGGACAGCAGAGACCTTAAGCAGTTCTGCTATTAGCTCGCTTTTGAAATTTGCGCCCTGATCAGTATGGATCCTTGAAGCAAATCCATAGACACAGAAGACATGATCCCACAATTTACGAACTACTTGCTTGGCTGTCTGGTTTCTGCATGGCCATGCATGGGCAAGTTTAGTGAAGTGGTCAGTCACCACCAGAACATCAACTGAGTTCTTCTTACTGTCTTCTGCTGTCCAAAAATCCAAACACACCAACTCCATGGGTGAGCAGGTTTTGATGCTCTCTAACAGGGCTCTAGCCGCTGGCTCTGGAGTCTTTGCTAGAACGCATCTCTGGCAGCAGCGCATATACTCCTTGATGTCTCTCTCCATTCCAGGCCAGAAAAACCTCTGTCTTGCCAGGGCTAGAGTTCTAGCTTGGCCTTGATGTCCTGCAAGGTCGTGAATGCTGGTCATTGCTTTGAGTCTCAACACCTCTGGCAAGACATACTGGAACTTTCTCCGGTTTGTGTGACTCTCCTTAATGACTCGATACAGAACTCCCTCTCTTAGGATCAAGCGGTCCCACTGTTTCATCAGCAACAACACTTTAGAAGAAACATTGTATCGATCTCATCTGGTGGGCCGTTTCTTATTGAAGACGAAAGGGATGACCTTGGAAGTCACAGAGTCTTGCAGCTGGAGATCTCGAAGTTCAATGTGCGACAGTCCAGGCAAAGTGTCAATACCAGGAGAAAGCAGCTGTTGGGTGTTGGAACCAAGCTGGATTGCTTGCATCTCCGTTGAACATTCCCAGTCGTTATGGAGCTGACATATGGCCTTCACTTCAGCATTGGTCAAGGAGGTTATCTCCTGGGAATAAGAAGCCCAATGGAAGGCATGTTGGACATCATCATTCAACGTCCCAACAGCCTCAGACAGAAGTGCTAGGTAGGACTCCCTCATCAGTCTGCGCGGCAGTCACTGCGAAGGGGTCGCGGCTCAGTGCATCTGCTACTGTATTCTTGCTGCCTGGGATACACTTCAAATCGAAGTTGTACGGTGCCAGCTTGGCAACCCATCTTTGTGCGCAAGCGTCCAGCTTGGGTTTTGTCATGATGTACGTTAACGGGTTACTATCTGTCCAGACAGTGAACTCGTGCCCCTTAATTCAGTGACTGAATTTCTCACACATGCTCACTTTTAGTGCTAGAAATTCAAGTCTGTGTGCTGGATACCTTCCCTGCGACTTACTCAGGGTCGTGCTCGCGAATGCAATAGGCCTTGCTTTATCTTCACCTTCAGGCACTTGACAAAGCACAGCCCCGAGACCATCCAAAGAAGTGTCAGTGAAGAGAATGAACGGCCTCTCAAAATCAGGGTGAGCTGGCACGAAACAATTCAAAAGAGCATCCTTCAGCTTCTGGAATGCAACGTCACACTCCACAGTCCAATCCAATAGCGTCAGCTTCCGGAAAATCCCACTGTTGCCCTTCTTCCTATCTCTTCCTCTTCTCTATTGACCCCCAGTGAGTGCAAACAAAGGTCTGGCTATGGCGGAACAGTCAGGAATGAAGTGCTGGTAATATAATACCATACCCAAGATGGATTTCAGCCTCCGAGCCGAGGGAGTGCATCCGTCTGCCTCCATCAGCTGAGCTTGGCTCATCTTGGCAATGACCTCCACCTTCTCAGGATCCACTGACACACCGTCCTCTTTAATGATATGTCCGAGGAATTTCACTGTTCTTCGCAGGAAGTGGCATTTCTTGGGTGCTAGTTTGAGATTGTTGGCTCTTAGACGGCTAAACACAACTTCAAGTTGCTGTAGAGCCTGTTCCTCGGTGGTTGCAAAGACCAACAAGTAATCTAGGTAACAAAGGAGATTTGAGAAATTTAGGTCCCCAAATATACTTAACATCATTCTCATGAAAGACGCCGGGCTGTTACACAGACCTTGTGGCATGAGATTGTACTCATAAAGTCCCATCAGTGTGGTAAAGGCTGTGTACTTCTTCTCCTCTTCATGAACTGTGATGTTATAAAATCCTGTGTTCAAGTCCATGGTGGTGAAAAATGCACTGCCACCAAGGACTGCGAGGCAATCTGCTTGAGGAGGAAGGGGATGAGCGTCCTTCACCGTTCCTGCATTCATCCACCTGAAGTCAGTGCATAACCTCAGACTCCCGTCTTTCTTCCATACCATGACTAAAGGGGAGGCATACTCACTAAGCGACTTGCGTATAAGACCTACTTCTTCCATATCTGTCAACACCTTCCTCAGCTTCAGGTAATGAGCAGGCGGAACTCTTCTGTATGGTAGCCAGAAGGATCTGTCATCAACCAGGTGGATACGGTGAACATAACCCCTGGCTTCTCCTCAGTCCAGATTATGTCTTGAGAAGATGTCTTCATATTTTGTGATGGTATTCACAAGCTTCTCCTTCCACTGGTCAGTTACCTGGCATCCATCAACGTCAATGTCTCCTAATCCTAGATCAGACAGTCTTTGTTTCAGGTTGTGGCAGCCAATGTCATCCTGCTTCTGTTCCATTGGGGTTTTCCTCGCTTCATGAAGGCCCTGAAAGATTGTTGCATCCTCAACAGCCAAGCATGTAGACACATCGACCAGCTTCATGTTATGCCTCAGGGTGAGATGTTTGTCAGAACAGTTTACTACCTTTAAAGGGACCCAGCCATCTCCCCACATGGGCATAATAACTCTACCCACAAGTATGTTTTTGGGCATGACCTTTGACCTGGTATGCTCGACTATTACAGTGCTGCCTGGAGACAATGCCACATTTTTAGGAAGTTTACCACAAACTAAGTGTTCAGTCTTGGGCGAGAGTCACAGCTTGAGTGAGCTTCACTGTCCTAATCTTGCCATCAACTTGCTGTCCCTTCCATCTTGTGACACTTATCATCTGCAGAAACTGCTCACCCTCTGGTGAGTGGGTCTGGCCATCCATGTTGTTGACGAGCTTCCAGTATTTGTCAGTGCCCTTCATCTCATGCAATAGATGCTTAATGACATTCGATCCCAGGATGAGATCATCACGCTGTCCAGGAACAACTAGGGTGGGCACTTTAACATCAATCCTATAGATTTGCATCTCCAAGTCATAAAAACACTTTGTTGAGGCCTTCTTCCCCCCACACCCCACATGCTCCGTATGTTCACTCAATGTACAGGCCATAGACCCAGTGTCAAGCATGCCTTTAAGCTGCACTTTCTCATGTACAGACACAGAGGTGTAAAACAAATCTGAAAAAGCCTCAACCTCTTGTGAACCTAACATAACAATTTTATCTCCTTCTTTCACATCAGAGCACAAAATCTCATGTTTTTTCGAGATCATCAGATTCTTTCTTGGGGGCAGACAGTTGAACACCCACATTTCCCCCCTTCACCTGTGGGCATGTCAGTTTAACGGTTGCTGCTGTGGTGAGTTTCTCTGCTGCTGTGGTGGGCATCTCTCGCCATCAGGATTGGCATAGTGGTCCCCGTTTTGGACAATTTGACTTCCAATAACAATGATCTTGTAACGCCCTGGCCATAGAGCAGGGTTTTTGTTCTTTATTTTGGTTAGGCCAGGGTGTTACGTTCTATGTGCATTTTTCTATGTTGGTTTGTTTAATTGATTTTGGCCGTGTGACTTCCAATCAGGCACAGCTGTAGAGTGTTGTTGCTGATTGGGAGTCACACATAAGTGCCGCCAGAGCCGCCCGCCTGTCCGGAGCCGCCAGAGCCGCCCGCCTGTCCGGAGCCGCCAGAGCCGCCAGCCTGTCTGGAGCAGTCAGAGCCGCCCGCCAGCCCGGTGAGTCCTGTGCCTGCACCTAGGGCCAGGCCTCTTACATGTCTCTTCAGCCTGGTGAATCCTGGGTCAGTGCCGACGGAGCCGCCAGGGACGCCCGCCAGCCGAGCGCAGCCAGGGACGCCCGCCAGCCAGGCGCAGCCATCACCGCCCGCCAGCCGGGCGCAACCAGGGTCGCCCGCCAGCCGGGCACAACCATCACCGCCCGCCAGCCAGGCGCAACCAGGGTCTCCTGCCAGCCGGGCGCATCCATCGCCGCCCACCAGCCGGGCGCAGTCATCGCCGCCCGCCAGCCGGGTGCAGCCATCACCGCCCACCAGCCGGGCGCAACCAGGGCCGCCCCCCAGCCGGGCGCAGCTATCACCGCCCGCCAGCCGGGCGCAGTCAGGGTCGCCCACCAGACCTTTGGCGCGGCCAGGTGCACCACCTAAGAGGGCGATGCCGAGGGTGGAGCAGAGGCCACGTCCCGCACCTGAGCCGCCGCCGTAAGAAGGCCCACCCGGACCCTCCCCTTCAGAGTCAGGTTTTGCAGTCGGAGTCCGCACCTTGGGGGGGGGGGGGGTACTGTAACGCCCTGGCCATAGAGAGGGGTTTTTGCTCTTTATTTTGGTTAGGCCAGGGTGTTACATTGAGTGGGCGTTCTATGTGCATTTTTCTTTGTTGGTTTGTTTAATTGATTTTGGCCGTGTGGCTTCCAATCAGGCACAGCTGTAGAGTGTTGTTGCTGATTAGGAGTCACACATAAGTGCCTGTTTTTCCGTTGGGGTTGTGTAGGTAATTGTTTCTGTTTTGTATTGCACCTGACAGTACTGTTTGGCTGTCGGTTTTCTTGTTTTGTATAGTGTTCTTTCGTCCATTAAATTACGTCAATGATGAACACTAACTTCGCTGCGCCTTGGTCTACTCTCTCTCCCGACAGGCGTTACAGATCTGGGGAAAAGCACCAGATGCACAGGTTCTCATGTTTACAGCGCATCACAGTGGAGTGATCTGTTGAGCCACAAACCCTGCATTTCCTACGCCTGAAGAGCTGGGCGGGGAAAGATGGTGCCTTGGCCTGCGTCTGTGAAACCATAACGGGTGGTATGCTGGTGAATCCTAAGGTACATTCAAGCAGGTGAATGAGTCTCTCAATACTTGCACTCTGCCCATCTTGTTTGGCGCTTGATATGAGAGAAGTGTCACTACGCGCACCAGCATTGATCCAGCCTTCAAACAGAGTTGTCTGGGGATGTACTGTTACTTGCTTTGAGGATACAGTGGTAGATTGACACATGGTGGCCTTCCTGCAGCGTTCATGTTCATAGATTCTCTCCTGTACTTCACTCACAGTCCATTTCTCAGCAGACTTGTATTGGAATACTGCTGCCAGTTTGGGGTCAGGGCAGTATGTTACAAACATCCTGACGACATCGGAGTTGGAGCTGTCAATCTTCTTACCTTGTCTCTTAAGGCCCTCGTCAGCGACATCTACGGCCTTGTTCAATCAAACCCAATACTCCATAACAGCCTCTCCGGGTACAGGTTTAGTATTGTAAAAATCAGCCAAAGGCATGCATGAATAGGCCAATTCGCTGAAATTCTGTTTCAGAATGTCAAATACAATCTCTGGCTTCTCTGTAGGATCAACAGTTGTCTCATTGCGTAAATGTATCTTTACCATGCCTCTTGCTTTTCCAGATAATTGACTAATCATCTCATCCGATTGTTCCCCAACAGGACATCCCTTCCTCCTCAAGTATATTCTCATCAACTCCTCCCATTCATGAATGGAGCATTTGTCTGTACCATCTCCTCTATATGTAGGAGGTTCCTTCATGTCTGATTGCATGATGAACTTAAATTTACTGAGGTCTACATATTCTACTGACTCTGAATGATGATCACTTATCTTCTCTGTACTTACTGGTGGCTCATAAGTACTGGACCTGCCACTGTAGTTCTTCCCTAATGGAGCTCCCTAATTCCCGGGCTAACTGAGTGACCAGCTCAGCTTGACCATCTACAGGGGCATTTGGATTAACACTATATGAAGGGCTTTCATCCAAGTTTTTTGTGGAGCAAAACATGGGGGAGCCTACTGCACCTACACGATTTACAGGGGTTTGATCAGAGTATGAGAAAAGCCTCCCCTTCCCAGTAGTGAATTTGGGTTCATCATCACCATTATAAGATGCCATGCCATTAAACCACGAATGTTATGTTAAAATGTCTGTTGATGAACACACTTCTATGTTAGTTAACCATAAACAACGCTCTCAATACAAACAGGAAAGAAAAGACTGCAGTTCCGCTTTTTGCCACAAGGTGGCAAGAGTACCTCAATGATGTAATTAGAGTCTAGAGCAGCAGCGCCGCAGTGATTGAGCTGACGTCGATCAACGATGAATCCGGGTCTAGAAGGCCCCAATGTAACCAGTGCTGTACTACACCGCTGAAACTCTGCGTGGTGTGTGGTTGATTGAGACTATAGAAGTGGACTTTGGAGATCAGGTTGTTTTAATTAAGCAGAGTTCACTCTCTGCATCCTGCATCTGCATCCAAAAGAAAATAAAACATTTGTAGAGCACATATGATCTGCGAATCTCTTTCTACAACAGATGCCCAATACAAGGGACTGGGATCATTCGAGGAGCTAGCCATCGTTCACACATACAATAGCCTGCTAATACCTTAGATAGCTATTAACCACATGTTGAATTCAGAATGTTAAAAACTTCTTTGGGGTAGGGGGCAGTATTTTGATGTCCGGATGAAACGCGTCCCCATAGTAAACTGCCTGCTACTCAGGCCCAAAAGCTAAGATATGCATATTATTAGTAGATTTGCATAGAAAACACTCTGAAGTTTGTAAAACTGTTTGAATGATGTCTGTGAGTATAACAGAATTCATATGGTAGGCAAAAACCTGAGAACAATTCAACCAGGAAGTGTGGAAATCTGAGGTTTGTAGTTTTTCAAGTGATTGCCTATCTAATATACAGTGTCTGTGGGGTCATTTTGCACTTCCTAAGGCTTCCACTAGATGTCAACAGTCTTTAGAACGTTGTTTCATGCTTCTACTGTGAATGGGGAGAGAATAAGAGCGCTTGGAATCAGATGACTGAGAAAATGACATGAGCTCAATCACGTGCGCTCCCGTGAGAGTTAGGTGTGTTCCTTTTAATTTCTGAAGACAAAGGAATCGTCCGGTTGGAATATTATGGAAAATCTATGATAAAAACATCCTAAAGATTGATTCTATACATCGTTTGACATGTTTCTACAAACTGTAATAGAACTTTTTTGACTTTTCGTCTGAACTTACTGCGCGAGCACAGTGCATTTGGATTACTCGACTGAACGCGCGAACAAAAAGGAGGTATTTGGACATAAAGATTAACTTTATCGAACAAAACAAACATTTATTGTGGAACTGGGATTCCTGGGAGTGCATTCCGATGAAGATCATCAAAGGTAAGTGAATATTTATAATGCTATTTGTGACTTCTGTTGACTCCAAAATGGCGGGTATCTGTATGGCTTGTTTGATGTCTGAGCGCTGTACTCAGATTATTGCAAAGTTTGCTTTCGCCGTAAAGCTTTTTTGAAATCTGACACAGCGGTTGCATTAAGAAGTTTATCTATAATTCTGTGCATAACACTTGTGTCTTTTAGCAAAGTTTATGATGAGTATTTCTATAAATTGATGTGCTCATTCACCGGTAGTTTTGGATGGCAAAACATTTCTGAACATTACACGCCAATGTAAAATGTTTTTTTTTAATATAAATATGAACTTTATCGAGCAAAACATACATGTATTGTGTAACATGAAGTCCTATGTGTGCGTTCTGATGAAGATCATCAAAGGTTAGTGACTAATTTTAGCTGTATTTCTGGTTTTTGTGACGCCTCTCCTTGCTTGGAAAATGGCTGTGTGGTTTTTCTTGTCTAGGTGCTGTCCTAACATAATCTAATGCTATGCTTTCGCCGCAAAGCCTTTTTGAAATCGGACACTGTGGTTGAATTAACGAGAAGATTATCTTTAAAATTGTGTATAATACTTGTATGTGTAAGAAATTTGAATTATGAGATTTTTGTTGTTTTGAGTTTGGCACTCTGCTATTTCAGTGGCTGTTGGCGAGGTGGGACGCTACCGTCCCACATACCCTAGAGGTTTTACTATCATCCTAAAAAGTAGTTACGAGTGCATCTTAACAATACCATCCACTTATGAGTAACCTCTAAATATACAACATTATTCATGAACAAAACGCTGTGTGTATGATTTTGTGCTTAAAAGAATCAAACTTTTCTGAAGACAGAAAAAGCGTGCCTACCTCTCATAGTGCATCAAAATGATTTGAGCACGCAGGGCAAAACGTAAGTACACACTCCCCTACTCCCAGGATGCAGACATGAATAATAACAAATCAACATGCCATATTAATATTTGAAGCTGGTGAAATTCACACAGCACTTTAACAACTGTTACATTAGCAGCTTGCACAGGTCCTGCATAAGGGCAGAGACCCAAAGCAGCCGCTGACCTAACTGCCCTGAAGAGGGCGCTGCTGCTCTGTCTGAGGATATTCTCCTCAACAGAACCACGTTCTGGTAAGCTACACAGTCAAACAAGTTGTACAATGTTTTAGAAATTCCTGAGTTTATTTTCGATAGAATCCCTGGACATGAATCTAGTGAGGCCGAACCAGAAGTAAGAACCTGGAAGGTGAGGAATTCTAAGACTCTTGTATGAGAAGTTAGCAAAGCAACATTTACTGTGTGAAATGCAATGTTATCACCATCATTCTATTTCAATTATTATCACACACCCATTTTGACTGCTAGAACGAATGAAAGAAATTCATGAAAGGACTAGATGGATAATAATGTACATGCATGGAAAATAAGATCTGTACAACTTGGTGTACATGTCTGTATGAAGGCTGTATAGAAAGACCATTGCATGGTGAATATTCCCTGTTGTCTCATAGTGAGATAACAGTACAGACTTGATGAAGGCTCTACTGGCTGTTGGATGCAGTTGGATGCTGAAGTTGGATACTGAATGTACTCTTGAACTCTCTCTCAAATAGAACCTTCAATCTTTCGCCCATCCCACGGAACTCTGCATTATCCTTCATTAAAAAAAGACAGACACATTTCTTTAGAAAACATAATAAACTAGAAATGCAATTAACACAACTCATTTTGTTTATTATAAACAAAGACACATTGTTAAAGTGTTATTCATGCATTAGCACAAGTAAAGTTGACTAGCATAATTCCAAGATTTTAGCCCTCAGTCTTCACATGGGATACTGCAGTAGTGCAGTCTTACCCTGTTAAATGTGGCACAGTTGGTGAAGATAAGCAACACATCAGACACAAAGTGTTGCACTGTTTGGTAGAGATTCTGCTGCAGCTTCTCCACAACCCTGTCCAGCCATATAGGGGTCTTTATCACACTGGTGTAGTTTCTCACCTGGCAATGAAACATGCATACGGAGATATATGTGAAATTTGACACACACACACACGCACGCACACACACACAGAAACAGAGAACCAAGCAAACTTACGTTGATGCAAGGATCTGCCACAATGATGTGGTCCTCGTCCGCATTGTACAGACACAACAGAAGGTACTGGCATTCCTATCAGAGTAAACACACCTTTATGTGACTGGTCAAAGATTGTTTACACTTAATTCTGAATGATTATTTCATGTCAAGTATATAGTGATGCTTATAATGGACAGGCAATTGTAAGCAGTTGGCCCAATGGTAGAAGTCATTCATTCAGGCTCCTCACCAGTAGGTGGTCAGAGATTCGGCAGGTTAAGGCTTCCTGGTAGGTCATTTGTTTGGGGTAGCGCCACGACTGACTGATCCTCTGTACACAGAATGTACACATCCACGGAAAATCATCCCTGTGATCACACACACACACACACACACACACACACACACACACACACACACACACACACACACACACACACACACACACACACACACACACACACACACACACACACATACACACAAACATTTCAATAGTGCACAAATAAGCTGACAGCTAAGTTTACCTACACAGAACAAACTCTCTTGTATCAATCTCTTTCTCTCACTCTGTCTCTCATCAACCCTCAACTCTTCTCACCCCAGGATAGCATCATCCACATTAGGAAGATGACATCTCTGATGGAAGGATCGAGGACACTCATCACAGCATATCAAGTTGCCCTGGCTTCTACAGATGAAGCAGTCGTCATCGTTATCCTGATCATGCTGCCAAGACAGAGAAGAGAGGAAGGTGAGAAGGAATTGGTTAACAATCAAGCACCAACTGTCTGTTTGTGTTAATGAATATCGTACAGATTGATTTCCCAAACCCTTGGGTGTAAAACAAGGACATGCCTTATCACCAACTCTGTTTGCTATGTTTATTTATGATTTGGCAAAAATAAACGAAACAGTTAACTGGAGTAAGATATGATGATGAAATGCTGATTATATTATTTTGATGGCAGAAACTGAACAAAACCTGCGGAAAATGTTACTACGTGCAGTCAATTGGTTTTCAATTTTGTGGTGGTGAAGACATTCTTGAGTTTACTAGCAATTATAAATATTTGGGTCTTATTTTGATTAATATAAGACCTTTCAATACAGCACATCTGCCCTGGCTGACTCAGCATGTAGAGCTTTTGGGTGAGTCATAGGAAAAACAAAAACACTCAAAGATATTGGTTATGCCACATATTCCAAACTTTATCAGACGTATGTCCTGTTGTGGATTATTCATGGATATGCCTATTGCCAGAAAGGTTTTTCAATGGGTTCTGTTCACAGGAGGAGCCTGGGCAACCAAAATGTCGGTTGGCCCTTTTCCAGCAGTCTGACTTTTAACATTTGTACGAAGACCAAATTAAGGGAGACAGACACTATTTAAAAACAACTGATGACGTAATATGAAAATAAATGGGTGGGGGAGATGAATCATAAACCCAAATTGAGAACCTTTTGTTTGATTAAGTGTGAGTTTGTGTCTGAGAGATACAGTATATTATGTACAACCCACCTAAAAGCAAGAGATCGTTATGTGTAAGATCAGGGATATTCCCCCTGCGTATTGAAACAGGTCAGTATAATGGTAAAATGGATGAGGAAAAACTAGGTAACTATTGTGACCTCAAAGAAATAGAGAATAACATTCATTTGATCATCTATTGCACTTTCTACCGCGATATATATACTTTTCCTTATTCCAGAAAGCCCACCAGATATACCCTGGCAATATGTGGCTGAGTGATGAGGAGAAACTGAAATGTTTTTTTGTACATTGTGTATTTCTGTTTTCTGAATTTTTTGACAAAGCCTGGAATAAAAGAAAAAGGGGCGACCAGTAATTACATTCTAAAAGTATTTAGCTCCTATATAGCAAAGTGCATGTATGTGTATAGATTGTCTGTAGGGCTGTCTCACAATCTTATCTCTGATCTCTCACTTGAATCTTCTGTTTGTGCAAGATCAGGTTGAAACACCTTCTATTTCATTTTTCTGTATTGATGTATAAGTTTTACCGATCTAGGGTTATTATTATTATTGCTTGGATAACCTTATCTACTATTATGTACTGATTTCCTTTTCATTATTTATGCGGTGCACACTGCGCAGAACACCAGAAGAATTATCACTGTGAATCATTGTAATGTTTGTTTATGTGTCATTTAATCCTGTAAGGGATGGGTTGCCAACTGATGATTTGACACAAAAATGTAATTCATTCATTCATTCATTCAATCATTCATTCCCTTTACAGTGATGTTAAGAAACATCTTGGAATTTCATTATTAGAACTGAAGCATTCGTTTAACCAATGTGATTGGCTGATTGGTAAGTGGGTGCCACCATGTTCCTGAGGATCGAGGGGGAAACTTACCCTGTCGTTGGCCGTGGAGCTGCACAGGTTGCACTTACACAGGAGAGAGTGGATAACCAATTTCTCACTCTGAAAATGAGAAACAAACAGAGACAGTAGTAGTACTAGTAAAACGTTTTTGAAGAAGGGAAATGTTTTCATCACAGGTCCTTAAAGACCTGTATCTTAAGCCATTCCTTGTACAGTAGGTTGGTAAGTGCCAAACACACATTAATTTCCCCTCATCTCTCTTCCTCTATCTCTCTTCTCTTTCCCTCTGTACCTCGATGAGGAGGCTGAGTGGTTTTCCGTCCCACTGGATGTCTTTCTTCCAGGAGGGATCTTCCAGAGCTGACTCCCCCTTCACAAACTCCACCGGGGTCATCCAGCACTGGTCCGTACGGATGCTCTTTCCACACGACCCTGTGTGGAAACAGAGAAGATAGGGGCAAAAACTCAAATGAAACCCTATTATAAACTTAATATACATTTTATATGGCGCATTACAGCTGACCAGAGGGACATAGGGCTATGGTAAAATAACATGTGTATTGTCAACAATAGCTAAAAGTGTGTCATTTACTTTATATTATTACGTTTATTTTTGCAGGGACATTTTCAGTAAAAGTTCCGGTTTTAGACAGTCGGCAAACTTTCTACCGTAGTCCCTGGGCAGTACAGACAATGAGCACATACAGAGCAGAGAGCAACATATGACAACTAACACTTAGTACGCAGACAGAAAGAGCAATAACACAATAAGCAACCACACAAAAGACAGAAAATTAACAAACTATCTACACACCTCAGAAACTACAGACAGGTTGTGTGTTGCACAGCTACGTGTGTCTGAAGGCAGTGAGTTCCAGATGTGGGAGACTCTCAGAGTGAAAGCCGTCTGACTGAAGGTGCTTTTCCTGAAGGGAACTATACAGTCACCTCTCATGGCAGACCTTGTGGATCTGCTGAAATGGGTTTTCTGCTTGATAAAAGCACTAAGTGGGGGCAGTATTTGAGGTGCAGCCAGAGAAAGAGGGTTGCCAACATGTAAAAGTGTCTCGAGTACCTTCAATAGTTTCAAAGACATGACAATAGCTATAGAATGTTGTTTATTAAACCTTCTGAGAACAAAATTTGTACCTGATGCAAACCGATTATTATGTAGCATTCCATTTTTGGCTCCACAGGTGACTTTGAAAACAGACTTTTTCACACCACAATGGCTACCTCCTGTACTGCTCTCTCCAGCAGTGTTTGCCTGCTCTCCTCTCTCTCCTTCCTCTCTTTCCTGCTCAGCTTCTTCTTCCTCCTCTTCCTCATCATCATCGTCATCCTCCTCAGATTCTGAAGTAAAGATAAACAAAGAGGTTTAGGGAAAGATGGTTTATTATATAAGTGTGAAGGGTCAGGGCTGTGTTATTCACAAAACCTTATAACAACAAAAACACAGAGTTAGAGAGACAACACCATCCCCTTTACCAGATAGTCATGTCTAAAGGATTCAGAAAGATTCCATTGAGTTGTGATTGGTGTACATACCAGTGATTGAGCCTGCTGATTGGTTGGAGGGATACAGTGCTCTCTTGGCCTAGATAGGAGAAAAGGGACAGACCAGTTTTCCATATATCAGTCACATAATAGACTCTTCTTTGTCCAATATGGTAAGAACATGGACAAACAAAATGATCATTGGTCAAAGTATGATCACGCACAAGAAATATAAATTCATGCCCGTATAAACATCACAAAATCAACGGCTGAGGCTAAGCTGTTGTCAAGTTCAGATGTTGCAATAAAACTGATTCATGACTAACAATCATAAACAACATGTACTCAGATGCTATGACGATGCAGCACTTTCTATGCATTTTAAATTTTCCCACATGTTCCTATGCCCAGTATGGTATATGCCCAGTTTGCACCCCAGTATTTCTACTTTGCACATTCATCCACTGCAAATCTACTATTCCAGTGTTTTACTTGCTATATTGTATTTACTTCACCGCCATGGCCTATTTATTGCCTTTACCTCCCTTATCTCACCTCATTTGCTCACATTGTATATAGACTTATTTTCTACTTTATTATTGACTGTATGTTTGTTTTATTCCATGTGTAACTCTGTGTTGTTGTATGTGTCGAACTGCTTGGCTTTATCTTGGCCAGGTCGCAGTTGTAAATGAGAACTTGTTCTCAACTTGCCTACCTGGTTAAATAAAGGTGAAATAAATAAATCAAAATAAGGTTGTACTTACAGAAGCTGAATTACCATGTGTTACCTTTCTATTCATTCGTAGGGACCTCCGAACAGTGGATGAGGAACCAAGGTGGGAATCCTGGATTATATTTAGTTGTTAAAGGCAAGGATATATTTTTTAATTGAGTTATTACAAAGTCATTTTTACATAGAATGATGGTGAACTGTTATATAGATATACAGTATGATGTGGATGTACTAAGCATTTGAGAGCATTTGTACAACTAAATAGTCAAATGAAGTTTGGCTGTTAATCCAGAGGATGTGGTATATTGAAAGATTGGTCTCCTACCTGTGCACTTTTTCTTCTTTTAAAGTCTGGTGAAGTTAAATGACCTTCCTGAGGTGGGTGGGATGGTGATGGGAGGGGGTAGAGAAAGGGGGACAGACATTGCTTTTTAGTGTTGAGTGACTGAATGGCATATCAGTGAAATACCTGTACATTTAGTTTCTTTACAGAAAAACAAAAAGGGTATAATGTGTAGCTATAGTTCGTTGCTCTGTCTGGCCCAATTTTCTGGTATACTGTATGTAATGATAAACCAATATGCTGTGGTAAGAGTAGGGGAGACCGGGGTTGGTTGCCTCACGGGTTGGTTGTCACAATGCTATTTACTACCAACCGAAATGGAGCTGTGTGAATTCTTCTAAATAACTCATCCACCTGGTCACTTCATGTCAGCATGACAAAAAACATTGAGGTGATCGGAATGTATTTTTTATAAGTACAAGTAAAACAATAAATGTGTGATATTTTCTATTTTCTTTGTAAAAGTTTGAATTATGGGAGTATCCATGAACACGTACGTTTGTTGAAAAGAGGAAAGGGAGAGCTATATTTCAAACCTATTTCTGAGTCCCTAGGTCAAGCCACGAGTTAACTATCATCTTAAATTATTGAGTCATATCCCAGTCTACCTATTTACTTATTTTTATTAAATGTTTTATTTTACCTTTATTTAACTAGGCAAGTCAGTTAAGAACACCGGACTTAAAAAAAATATTATATGAGCAAAAATATATTCCACTTTATTTGGAATGGCAGGCAAAATTAAACAGGCATATTTATATAATGAATATGAATTCGGAGGGTGGACATGATTAAAGCCTTGAACCTCTCACTGAAGGCTTCAGTCATACAAACGTTGTGCTGAAATCCGAACTGGTTTTCCAGCAGATTAGTAAGAATGGCTCACCCCATGGTAAAAATGGCCTTTTTCCCTTTATTCAGATTACAACTTCTCACTTTCGGTTATTTGAGAATAAAATTATCTCCAGAATATCACTATTTTTAAAACAGGCTATAGAAAGCTGGTTGCAATTTCAGTTTTATGCATCAGAAAAGACAGAACAAATATTACAACAAATATTATGGTTAATCTTAAATATACTAATGTATAAAACAATTTGTATAATCTTTGTTAATGATATCATAAATATGACTGTTGGAGTTGGCACACATGTGGCTAACAAAAATATTTGGAAATGTCTGCTATATCCAAATTTACAACCAACTGATTGCAGCATTATTACACAAATGGAAGAGGCGTGTGGAAGGGGAAGAAGGTAAGGAAGTTGTCTGTCGACCCTACATTAAAGACAAAAATTTGTTAAAGAAAATTGTGATTACAATAAAGTATAGCAGTTTCCTTTAATCTTGCATCTAGGTGTTCCGCTAGCGAAATCCTGTTCCGCCAGCGGGACCCCTAGCCAACAGCCAATGGGATCGCGTGGCGCGAAATACAAAACCAACTAAAATACCACAATTCAATTTTCTCAAACAATCAACTATTTTACACCATTTTAAAGATAAGACTCTCGTTAATCTAACCACATTGCCCGATTTCAAAAAGGCTTTACAGCGAAAGCAAAACATTAGATTATGTTAGGAGAGCACATAGACACAAATAATCACACAGCCATTTTCCAAGCAAGGGTATATGTCACAGAAACCGAAAACACAGCTAAATTATGCACTAACCTTTTACGATCTTCATCAGATGACACTCCTAGGACATTATGTTACACAATACATGTATGTTTTGTTCGATAAAGTTCATATTTATATACAAAAACAGCATTTTACATTGGCGCTTGATGTTCAGAAAATGTATTTCCCACCAAAAACTTCCGGTGAATTTACAAAAATACTCATCATAAACGTTGACAAAATACATAACAATTATTTTAAGAATTATAGATAGACTACTCCTTTATGCAACCGCTGTGTCAGATTTTAAAATAGCTTTACGGAGAAAGCACATTTTTCAATATTCTGAGTACATAGCTCAGCCATCACGGCTAGCTATTCAGACACCCGCCAACTTCGGGGTCACCTAAACTCAGAATTAGTATTAGAAATATTGTATTACCTTTGCTGATCTTCGTCAGAATGCACTCCCAGGACTGCTACTTCCACAACAAATGTTGTTTTTGTTCGAAATAATCCATAGTTATGTCCAAATACCTCCGTTTTGTTCGTGCGTTCAGGTCACTATCCAAAGGGTAACGCGCGAGCGCATTTCGAGACCAAAAAAGTCAATGTTCCATTACTGTACTTAGAATCATGTCAAACGCTGTTTAAAATAAATTTTTATGGTATTTTTCTCGTAGAAATGCGATAATATTCCAACTGGACAATAGTGTATTCATTCAAGGAGGAAAAGAAAAAACACTGTGCTCGCGGGAACGCACATATCTAATCTCTTTGTCCTCAGGCAGACCACTCAGTAACTGAGCTCCTATACTCTGCCCAGAGACAGAAGAAGGCTCAATCCACTTTCTGAAGGCTTTAGACAGCCAATGGAAGCCTTAGAAATTGACTAACCTTCATGTCTTAAAGTAATGATGGACTGTCGTTTCTCTTTTCTTATTTAAGCTGTTCTTGCCATAATATGGACTTGGTATTTGACCAAATAGGGTTATCTTCTGTACCTTGTCACAACACAGCTGATTGGCTCAAATACATTAAGAAGGAAAGAAATTCCACAAATGAACTTTTAACAAGCCTCACCTGTTGGTTTGAAATGCATTCCAGGTGACTACCTCATGAAGCTGATTGAGTGTGTGCAAGAGTGTGCAAAGTTGTCATCAAGGCAAATGGTGGCTACTTTGAAGAATGTCAAATATAAAATATATTTGGATTTGTTTCACACTTTTTTGGTTACTACATGATTCCATATGTGTTATTTCATAGTTTTGATGTCTTCGCTATTATTCTACAATGTAGAATACAATGTAGAATAATAGTAAAAATAAATAAAAACCCTGGAATGAGTAGGTGATAAGAGAATTATCTAATGAAGGTAAATGAATCAATAATCCATTATGAATTAGTTGTAATGTAGCATGAAAAAACTGTAAGTCAATGTACTGAACGTTAGTCCCATCAAGTCTAGACATGGGTGTGTGAGATACCGGGAGGAGCCTTCAAGGTTCTCCTAATCTATGGGGAAAGGAACAGGCAGTGCTGGAACAGTGGTAGCAGGTCAAGGAAGAGATACTGTTCACCTACTGTCTGTGAGTATGTGTGTGCATAGGTTATCTACTTTTGGGTGTGGATGTGTGTGCGTAAGCGGAGAGAGGATAAAATGAACATCTTTGTGTATGTTGGGCAGAACGTTCTCTGAATAAACTGTACAAGACCTTTTGCAGAAAGCTGAGTCCTTGCCTAATTATTAACCCAGTGTCTTACAAACTCTGGCGATTAGTCAAGGCTTATTGATTGTTAATTTATAGTATTAGGATAGAAAATTCCTTTGACAGTAAGTGTGTCCAAACCTTTAACTGGTACTGTATATATATCCCAGAGTGTAGTAGTGTATGGAAGCATTGTCCAAATGACATAGGCCTGATTAGAGTATGAAAAGTGACCAAGCTGTTCAACTTTTCTGTGTTTTATTTGATGATTTTAAATGTATTGTATGCACGTCTGGTTAAATAGTGTTTTTAAATGGTCAAATAAATGTAATCAAAATATATGCTGTACCTGGATCAGTTCTGCCAGAGTGGTGTCTCTACAGCAGATACTGTACTTCCAGTTGTTACTGCTCTTCTTCCCCCCAAACTCCTCAAAGCCACTTGGGGTGAACCAGCGACCCTGGACCACAATGCACCTCTCCCCTGAAAAAAAACAATGAGGAAGTCAGACATCAACCAGCAACACTGGACCATAATGCACCTCTCCCCTGAGACAAAGCAATGATGAAGTCAGACATCAACCAGCAATACTGGACCACAATGCACCTCTCCCCTGAGACAAACCAATGATGAAGTCAGACATCATACACACCACCACAAATTAAAACCATGCAAAGTGAAATGGACCATAGTACACATGTGCCTGACTGTGATTGAAACATGGGTCTCCTGCACATCACAATAATGTGTTAACCCACTAAAGTCTATGCATTAGATCTGGGCCCGTATTCACAAAGGGTCTCAGAGTAGAACATTTATCGTGAGTGCTGATGGGTAAAAAACTATAGCTATCCTTGAAGCCTTTAGTCATAAGAGTCACACCAAGTCGACAGATATTTAGGACACCTCATGAGCTGTCCTAACCAGTTAAGAGTTATTAGCAGATGTCTTGGTAATAGAAAAATGCAGCAAGTCAGTGGTTCCTGTGCCACATACAATTACTTTGGAGTTGTTAAAATAATGTTTTAATATTTCTATATGATCAATCCATAAATAATCTAGACCTACTGTACATGTAACAGTATGTCTTGAGCTTTTGACAATAATGTCACATGAGACCTATTTCACAACTATATGCCTAAATACTTATAACCACTAGGCTAATAAATAAACACGTTTTTCTTTTGATTATTTATTTACCTACATAACATCACATTGTTAAAATAATATGTCAAAATTGGGCATGCCTATAAATTGGGCAATAGAAGGCATCTAGGGCTTATGTTACCTTTGTTTTCGATGAAAATGATAGACCTTTAAAACGTTGCACGTTACTGGCAAGTGAATTGATGCCTACTGTGCCAAAGATTTTCAGAGTGGATATAATGGTAATATTAGCAAAATTCCACTTTTAAGAACCATCAGAATTGGTTAAAAAAAGACATGCATGCCAACATATTAGAGTAGGCAAAGTGATCGTATCCAACTTTTTACCATTGCAACATTTTATGTAGGCTACAGTCACATTCACCATGGTTGCATGTTACCTATAGAGTTCACAGCTGGTAATGCCTCCTCGCGATTGGTTATTTCCCATTTGCCATGTCAATGAGCCTCATCACTATCTTTCCTTTGCGGTACCTCAAACTGTAATGATTACCAGCTGAGATAAAAATGTATGAGTTGATTTTACTCCTGGCTCAGAATATGTGTCCAAAAATGGATGTAGCAACTGCAGATTGACCCTTTTAATGTCTCAGGCACGGTTATTCTAGCCGAACCACATCCACCATTACACACAAACATATCATATTAAGTCCATTGTTACGACGTACCTGTGGCCAGCTTGTTCCTGATGAGTATGCCTTCCTTATCCCCACAGGTGACTGGGAGCTGGATCTTGTAGATGGGCTTGGTCCAAATGTCAGATTTCTCCCCCTTCCAAAAAGGAGAATCTGCATTGGGACATATTGGGGACAGTCATTAAGATGTGACTTGAAAATGAAAATATTCCCTCCCCCCCACTACTTCCTACGCTATGAATGCCGGAGTCAATATTTACTCAAGAAAATGTATGTTTGAAGTTACAGAGGTACTTTAGACTTTCTGATTGAAGGCCTCCTCTTTCCCCCAGGGAACATGAAGCCTGGGACTCACAGTATTTTAACCTTCGGACTTTCCTCTTCTGACTGGGGGTGGACTGGGTGGACGTGCTGGGCTTGCCCTTCTCTGCACTCTCACTTCTCTTATTCCTCTTTTTCCTACCTGTCTTCTTCTCCTCCTCCTCCTCCTCTTCCTCTTCTCCATCCGCTGAAGCCTTCTTCTTCTTCTTATCCTCCTCCTCCTCTTCCTTCTCCATCTTCTCTGGCAGTTTCTCATAAAATGTGAACGACCCTACAAGGGATTGGAGGCAAAATTGAGCCAACCATGCAACCTAATTAATGTACACCTAATAACAAATTATAATAAAAGGCCTTGAACCTCAACTTCAAAGTATCCACCATTGTGACTACATTTATATTATACTAGGAGTTAGAATTATATATAGATATTAGGCTATCCATACAAATGCCATAATAATGCCATAATAATACAATAATAAGAGTGAAGACTCCAGAACTGACCGTCCAGCAGGCGGTTTCGGAGCAGGCGTAATGTGGGGTACTGCAGCAGGAGGTGGTCCTTGAACACACAGTTCCAGAACACCTTGATGCTGTCGGGCCTCTTTGCCTCCACCCAGTCCAACACCTGGTACACACCCTTCTCCCTCACCCCCTTATTCCTACACCGAATCAGCTTCTGCAGGAGGGGTCAAATACAAAACCATAGTCAAATTTGTGGGGGTTAACAAATTGTGGCTGGAGTAGAGTGATACTTGATTCTCTAGAAGCAACTGCCATCCCAATCAGTTCATGTGACAGAGTGGAATTCATGGACACACGTCAGGCATTACTAATCAAAGATCATCAACTCCAATGTCCACTCTTACAATAACATTCAAAGACCTGTTATTTATATTGTTTGTACCCAGCTACTAATAGGACAGTGAATGGTCTTAGTGTACACAGAACACTCTTAGAATTAGTGTTGACCCGATGAACCCTGGAGATCATCAAGGAACCTTTCGCGGATAAACCGGGAAATGGTTACAATCTTTTTCCACCATTCATTTTTCCCATAATTAAAAAAAAAACACTTAAAATAAGGGTTGTGTTTCATGTAGGCTTACCCTGGCGTGACGTTTTGATAACCGTGTAAATATCTCTAGGACAAGGTGACTTTTATCAATATATTTGCCTGTGTTTACCCCCCCAAAATGAAATGCTAATTAGCTACTAATGTGGTTATCATAAAGAACAACAAATGCCATGATGATCTGGACTAGACTGCTGAATCGAGGCATAGGTAAGAATCTCTGGATTAACTATCTAATGTAAGCTAAATGTAGTCATGAGTAAATTATCTACATTTCTTTAAATGGAAAATTCTGTGAAATGTCTTGTGCAAGTTTAAAATGTATACAATGCCTGTTAGCAATGGTGTCAGCTAGAAATGACGTGCAGGAGCTTGCAGGGATTTGTAGTCTTGCAGGATGTCTACTTTGACGCTAATTAGCATTTTAGAATCTGAGCATAAATAGAGCCAATTGATAAAAGTCACCTTGTCCGAGAGAGATTAAGTGCAGTCCTCCAGAGGAATTAATGGAATTACTATACAGTATTTCAAGGACAAAATTACATGTATTTAAGTATTTTATGTTGTTATATTGGGGAAAGTAACATTAGTAGAAAAATAAAATAGTTTAAGGAAAATGTTTTTATTTATTTTATTTATGTTTTGCTCACATTCTATAATTTAAAAGTATGTATTAAGGTGTCTGTAATACAATCAACTCGTCAAAAATGTATGTATGGTGGCTTCAATACAGCACCCACTGTCAGTCAATCAGGGTTTATACACATCATTGACCTTGTAATGGGAATTTTAATGTTTGTGCTTTCCTTATAACTAATTTCTATGTTCTATTCATGCTCTGTTCTATAAACCTATTTCTGTGTTCTTGCAAGTGGTTGACTGAACCAATCCTCCTCTTATCAGTAGCTGCAATTTGCCAGTACGCCCAGACCTTGTTTTGAGAACAAACAAAAGATAGGTCTCAAGGTCTCAGCTTAGAGAGGAGAAGCCTCGTGAGGTGTTGGTCGGTCACATGTTTTGAACCAGTATTGATCGGTCACATGAATGAAGCAAAACGGTAATGATTAATTAAATATGCTAAATCATGCAAATATAACTTGTCTGTGTATAGCCATATATAAAGACAACTGCTGGGTCTGCCCAGGAGAGCTCCTGATTGACAAGTGTACTATGGTGGATTGAGTTGGTTGGAACCTCTCCAGCACGCTGACAATAAACAATGATTCATTTAAGATTGACTTCGAGTGATTGATTCTGCCGGCAGAGCTTTCCAGTGGGGGTCTGTGAGGAAACCCGGTGGCGCATTTTATGAAGTGTCAGGAGTTCACCTAGGGGTCATGATTGGGGCTGTACCAAATGATTGATGTATTAGAATAATTGATTATGCTTATGTTGTATTAATAGAAGGGGTTATAAGACCGCTCCCTCCTTACATCCATAGGGTCCTAGACTACAGATTAACAATATATATAGATTATGAGGTTTAATAATGTTCCACAGTACTTTTCTAGGCTCTCTGCCTCTTATGAAGAAACTGTCTGAGAAATGTGTGACTGTGAAGACAGAACTCTGCAGGGGAGTGTAAGAGATAGGAGACTAGTCAGACATTCCACTATAAATAAACTTGGACATTTACTGATAAGCTTTTAGATAACACACTTAAAGCCTTGTTTATATAGCTGTGTAGGCATGGTTTTGGTTTCATGAGTAGAAGATAATGAAGTAGGCAGTGACATCAAGAGGACTGGACTTCGGGTTTGATAAAATAACATGGGACCTTTTTGATGCAGAACTTACTCAGAAACATGCGTGCTATGTTCCTGTTTGTCAACTTCTGTCTGCAATTGCATTAATAAAGGTTTTTGAATTATTTAATTAAAGATATTGTCATAATGCTAATTTCACCGATGAGCCAATGATTGACAAAGAACAATGAAACAAACCCCAACAGAAGCATGACGGAAGTTCCTGCCTGATCAAAAGAGGACAAGGACCCGCTCAGACCAGACCCTTACTGTGTGCTGCCCAGGAGGAGACACATCATCCATGAAAAATTGAGGGATGGCAACTGATTTCCGTAAGTCAATTTAAATGAATCTGTATAAAAAGAAATGATACAAAATTAAATTAAGGTGAGAACGCATAAAAAGGTACCCATAGTCTTATAGAGAGAAGGCTATTCACTAGTTATATTTAAAAAAAAAAGTCACCTTTATTTAACCAGGTAGGCTAGTTGAGAACAAGTTCTCATTTACAACTGCGACCTGGCCAAGATAAAGCAAAGCAGTTCGACACATACAACAACACAGAGTTACACATGGAATAAACAAGCATACAATCAATAATACAGTAGAAAAGTCTATATACAGCATGTGCAAATGAGGTAGGATAAGGGAGGTAAGGCAATAAATAGGCCATGGTGGCGAAGTAATTACAATATAGCATTTAAACACTGGAATGGTAGAATGTGCAGAAGATGAATGTGAAAGTAGAGATACTGGGGTGCAAAGGAGCAAGATAAATAAATAAATACACTATGGGGATGAGGTAGATTCAATGGGCTATTTACACATGGGCTAGGTGCAGTGATCTGTGAGCTGCTCTGACAGCTGGTGCTTAAAGATAGTGAGGGAGGTAAGAGTTTCCAGCTTTAGTGATTTTTGCAGTTCGTTCCAGTCATCGGCAGCAGAGAACTGGAAGGAGAGGCGGCCAAAGGAAGAATTGGCCTTGGGGGTGACCAGTGAGATTTACCTGCTGGAGAGCATGCTATGGGTGGGTGCTGCTATGGTGACCAGTGAGCTGAGATAAGGCGGGGCTTTACCTAGCAGAGACTTGTAGATTACCTGGAGCCAGTGGGTTTGGCGACGAGTATGAAGCGAGGGCCAGCCAACGAGAGCATACAGGTCGCAGTGGTGAGTAGTATATGGGGCTTTGGGGACAAAACGGATGGCACTGTGATAGACTGCATCCAATTTGTTGAGTAGAGTGTTGGAGGCTATTTTGTAAATGACATCGCCGAAGTCGAGGATCGGTAGGATGGTCAGTTTTACGAGGGTGCTGCTATGGTGACCAGTGAGCTGAGATAAGGCGGGGCTTTACCTAGCAGAGACTTGTAGATTACCTGGAGCCAGTGGGTTTGGCGACGAGTATGAAGCGAGGGCCAGCCAACGAGAGCATACATGTCGCAGTGGTGAGTAGTATATGGGGCTTTGGGGACAAAACGGATGGCACTGTGATAGACTGCATCCAATTTGTTGAGTAGAGTGTTGGAGGCTATTTTGTAAATGACATCGCCGAAGTCAAGGATCGGTAGGATGGTCAGTTTTACGAGGGTATGTTTGACAGCATGAGTGAAGGATGCTTTGTTGCGAAATAGGAAGCCGATTCTAGATTTAATTTTGGATTGGAGATGTTTAATGTGAGTCTGGAAGGAGAGTTTACAGTCTAACCAGACACCTAGGTATTTGTAGTTGTCCACATATTCTAAGTCAGAACCGTCCAGAGTAGTGATGCTGGACGGGCGGGCAGGTGCGGGCAGCGATCGGTTGAAGAGCATGCATTTAGTTTTAGTTGCATTTAGGAGCAGTTGGAGGCCACGGAAGGAGAGTTGTATGGCATTGAAGCTCGTCTGGAGGTTAGTTAACACAGTGTCCAAAGAGGGGCCAGAGGTATACCAAAATGGGGTCGTCTGCATAGAGGTGGATCAAAGAATCACCAGCAGCAAGAGCGACATCATTGATGTATACAGAGAAGAGAGTCGGCCTGAGAATTGAACCCTGAGGCACCCCCATAGAGACTGCCAGAGGTCCGGACAACAGGCCCTCCGATTTGACACACTGAACTCTATCAGAGAAGTAGTTGGTGAAACAGGCGAGGCAATCATTTGAGAAACCAAGGCTGTTGAGTCTGACAATAAGAATGTTGTGATTGACAGAGTCGAATGCCTTAGCCAGGTCGATGAATACGGCTGCACAGTAATGTCTCTTATCGATGGCGGTTATGATATCATTTAGGACCTTGAGCGTGGCTGAAGTGCACCCATGACCAGCTCTGAAACCAGATTGCATAGCGGAGAAGGTACGGTGGGATTCGAAATGGTTTGTTGACTTGGCTTTCAAAGACCTTAGAAAGGCAGGGTAGAATAGATATAGGTCTGCAGCAGTTTGGGTCTAGAGTGTCTCCCCCTTTGAAGAGGGGGATGACCGCGGCAGCTTTCCAATCTATGGGAATCTCAGACGATACAAAAGAGAGGTTGAACAGGCTAGTAATAGGGGTTGCAACAATTTCGGCAGATAATTTTAGAAAGAGAGGGTCCAGATTGTCTAGCCCGACTGATTTGTAGGGGTCCAGATTTTTCAACTCTTTCAGAACATCAGCTATCTGGATATGGGTGAAGTAGAAGTGGGGGAGGCTTGGGCGAGTTGTTGTGGGGGGTGGAGGGCTGTTGGGGTAGGGGTAGCCAGGTGGAAAGCATGGCCAGTCGTAGAAAAGTGCTTATTGAAATTCTCAATTATAGTGGATTTATCGGTGGTGACAGTGTTTCCTAGCCTCAGTGCAGTGGGCAGCTGGGAGGAGGTACTATTATTCTCCATGGACTTTACAGTGTCCCAGAACTTTTTTGAGTTAGTGCTACAGGATGCAAATTTCTGCTTGAAAAAGCTAGCGATTAGCTTTCCTAACTGCCTGTGTATATATGTTCCTAACTTCCCTGAAAAGTTGCATATCACGGGGCTGTTCAATGCTAATGCAGAACGCCACAGGATGTTTTTGTGCTGGTCAAGGGTAGTCAGGTCTGGAGAGAACCAAGGGCTATATCTGTTCCTGGTTCTACATTTTTTGAATGGGGTATGCTTATTTAAGATGGTGAGGAAGGCACTTTTAAAGAATAACCAGGCATCCTCTACTGACGGGATGAGGTCAATATCCTTCCAGGATACCCGGGCCAGGTTGGTTAGAAAGGCCTGCTCGCTGAAGTGTTTTAGGGAGCGTTTGACAGTGATGAGGGGTGGTTGTTGACCGCAGACCCATTACGGATGCAGGCAATGAGGCAGTGATCGCTGAGATCTTGGTTGAAAACAGCAGAGGTGTTTTTGGAGGGCAAGTTGGTTAAGCTGACAGCTATGAGGGTGCCCGTGTTTACGGATTTGGGGTTGTACCTGGTGGGTTCATTGATAATTTCTGTGAGATTGAGGGCATCAAGCTTAGATTGTAGGGTGGCCGGGGTGTTAAGCATGTCACAGTTTAGGTCACCTAGCATATGGTGTCCAGGGCACAGCGGGGGACAGAGGGTGGTCTATAACAGTGAAAATGTTATAGTTAGGGATGGAAATTTCAGGGTTTTTGGTGGTCTTCCTAAACCAGGATTCAGACACGGCTAGGACATCCAGGTTGGCAGAGTGTGCTAAAGCAGTGAATAAAACAAACTTAGGGAGGAGGCTTCTAATATTAACATGCATGAAACCAAGGCTTTTACGGTTACAGAAGTAAACAAATGAGAGCACCTGGGGAGTGGGAGTGGAGATAGGCACTGCAGGGCCTGGAGTAACCTCTACATCACCAGACGAACAGAGGAGGAGTAGGATAAGGGTACGGCAAAAGGCTATCAGGACTGGTCGTCTAGTGCGTTCAGAGCAGAGAGTAAAAGGAGCAGGTTTCTGGGCGCGATAGAATAGATTCAAGGCATAGTGTACAGACAGAGGTATGGTAGGATGTGAGTACATTGGAGGTAGACCTAGGCATTGAGTAATGATAAGAGAAATCATTTCTCTAGAGACGTATAAACCAGGTGAGTTCACCGCATATGTAGGAGGTGGAACTAAATGGTAGGTTAAGGCATATTGAGCAGGGCTAGAGTCTCTACAGTGAAATAAGACAATAATCACTAACCAGGACAGTAATGGACAAGGCATATTGATATTAGGGAGAGGCATGTGTAGCCGGGTGATCAATAGGGGTCTAGTGAGTGGTTGGGCTGGCTGGAGACATGGCGATTCAGACAGCTAGCAGGCCGGGGCTAGCAAGCTAGCAGAAGGGCCTTAGAGGGACATCTCGACGGGAGAAAGTCTGTTTTAGCCTTCGCGTGCGGTGACGTCGATAGACCAGTCGTGATGGATTAGTAGGGTTCCGAGTAGCAGAGGGGTCCCAAGTCCAATTGGCAAAATAGGTATATTGGCCCAAGAAATTGGCCGATGGATCTATACAGCTAATAGTTCAATATGCTCTAGACAGCTAGCCGGGCGCGTCTAGCAGCTAGCCGGGCGCTAGCAGTGGTTAGCTAGTAGCTAGTGAGCTGGCTAGCTTCTGTTGGGGGATTCCGGATTCGAGGTGAATAAAAATACTTTAGAAAAAAAACAGATCCGCACCACATTGGGTGAGGCGGGTTGCAGGAGAGTGTTTTGAAGTTGAGGTTTAGAAAAAATATATAAAAAATATATATACATGGGACATGACAAGACGAAGGACAAAGACGACTGACTGCTAAGCCATCTTGGATTGTACCGTAAACTAAATGGTATTTTTTGAGAAGACTAGAGCGAGGGCGTAACGGTACCATGGAAAGCCCCACTGACAGCTGTCTGTAGGAATTTAGAAGAAATGTCTTTGTGGTCTGCAGCCACTAAAAAATAACACAAGGTATTTTTGAGTACGTGGTGTTATTTATATGTATAGCAAGTAACGGCAAGAGAACCGTTGATGATACATATTGTGCATTGCAAGTAATGACAGAGAGAATCGTTGACAATGCATGTGGGTAATAAGGAGAATGTTTGGGAATAGCACTAAGTGAACGTGGATGGGAAAGTTGTGTGATTGTGAGATATGGGATAATAAGCTGAAATAAATTTAGATAACAAAAGCTGATTGAAATTTGGATAATAAATGAATTGAAATTATTACTATTACGATTGGAATTTGGATATTAAGATTGAAATGTGGATAATAAGAGGATTGAAATTGAGCTATTAATTATTGAGTGAATGAGAGCTGTCAATGGACTAGCTTACGTGTGAAAGAGGTGAATGAATGCCACAACCAGTTCTTTGAGCTGAGTTTTCAAGTTCTGTGTGAGCTGACTAGTAACGTTATCTAGGGGTCTGTCCAACACCGCCATTGGATCTACAGGTAGAGGATAACATGTCTCAGAAATCAGATACGTAACATGTCTCAGAGGATAACGTCTCATTAGTAACGTGGATAACATGTCTCGTTAATGTCACGGATAACATGTCTCATTGGTAACGAGGATATCATGTCTCTGAGGATAACATGACTTTAGATTATATTTGGATAAAATGTCTCATCAGTGGAGTTTGATGTAGAACGTTATTATGTATGGACATATTAAAGAAGATAACTATTTTCAAATATGCTGTTATATAGAACTAGTGTAAATATCTAAACCCCTGTATGAATAAAACACTAGAGGAGGAATTTGTGATGTAACACAAATATATAATAGGTTACTAGAGAGAAAGTAACATAATATTGCGTATAATGGGTTATTATGATGATCATGAGAGGCATGAATAGAAAAATAATGATAATATACAACTAGCACACCCAAACGTAGACGTACGTAAGTGGTGAAGAGAGTAGTCTATTCAGAGTGGTCCCGTTATTGATCACTTGTAAGATAAGGTTAAAACATTGTGTGGGACTTGACTTCACCCTAACCAATAAAAACTATAAATGCTTAGATTTCCTCCACCATGGTAATGCATTTTTAAATAAGCCCTGTTAAATAGAACCAATGAATGTGGAACATTATTTTCTGTTAACGAAACTTAAAGGGCTACAATTTATTTTACTCCTGCTGGAGTTTTCATTGATATCTCAAATGATGACGTTCTAAACCAATTCGTGAGAAGGCAAAATGGAGACTGCATCTGTTTCCCTATTATCGCAGGTGCCAGACTTATTATGGACAGAGCGCGACATCTACTGGAGACTGAGAAAGTGCAACCAGTTAATACATATTGATCCCCAAGTGAATCTTAACATAATAGATATTTAATAAATACTGAAGCAGAAAGTGAATATCCAACAGAGATTGGTAATAAAAATATAGAGTAACTTTTTAAGGTATACTAAAATGAAAACAATCCCTTCCGACATAGAGAAAGTAATCATGTTTGTTTTCTTTTCTTTTAACCCTTGCAATAGGGGGAAAAGCAGAACATTGTTTGAGAGGATGGATGACAGTAATGGATGACAGTTACTTCAAATTAATTGAAGTTTTCCCAACTTTGAGTGATATGTGTATTGCTGTTGTTGTTTTCTTTCCTTTCTTTGTTTTTGTCTTGCTTCAGATTGGGTCTGCTGGATTGTCAGGATTTCTCCCTAAGGATTAGCCCTCTGATTCCCTGACCTGCAATGTCGCAGTGAGATTGTCAAGATGATAGGGGAGTATTTTTTTTGGGGGGGGGGAGGAATGGTTTCAACTGTGTGTTGTTATTCTCTAAGACATTGGTTCTAGAAGTCTGGATTTCCTGAATTACAAATGCCCTAAACTAAACTGTTGTTCTGGTCTGTCCTCTCTCTCTCTTGAGGTAATGGCGAAGATCGTATCTAGATGCATGGAAGATCATTTGGCCGATGAACAGTGTGAACCTCAACACCCCCTCTAACTGGCTGAAAATGACGAAATGGCGTTCAGTATGGTCCTTCACCATTTCTACCGTGAGACCTGAGTCCGAGCCAGCAACCTGTACACAGCAGTTGAAACTATCAACTGCCTTTTCTCTCATGCTTTTTCTCTCAGGAGTGTGACATGGTGTCCATGTGGAGTGAGCATGAAGAAAGATCCAGTCCAAAATTATCTCATGCTGCTGGTGTACTGGTAGGAAAATGGACAAAGGCATGATGACTGTAAAGGACAGTGGCGGCTCAAGTGAGAGACATCAAGGGCCATCCATTTTGATCATGTTCCATTAAAAGGATGAACTGAAACCGCTATCTGAAGAAGAACATGAACTGCCAGGAAAGGAGGAGTGCCGTGAAGGGGGGTGGTCAACCGTGCCCGTAATTGATTTAAGCTTGTCCAAAATTGTTTATTTGGGGTATCAGGTTGATTGTGGAGGTCTGCACACTGCAAAATGTATAGTAATTTAGAATAAGAATGCATTGAGATACCAATTTGTCATTACCACAAGTAATTACCACAAATTAAAGTGATAGAACCAATGTGAAGCACTGAGGACTGTCATTCTAAATTAGGGTTGATAATTTATCAATAATTATAATTATGATTTGGAAAGGCACGGCTTCTAGAGACAGAGCTGTGCCCTAAAAAAATGTGAGGAGAAACACTAGATTGTAGCTTGGGCTAACCTTGCAACAATCTCATTCTTAGCAAGGTTGGTGTGAAACTGTTATAACGTGTTCTCTCTCTTCCCTGTGAAACATTATTAACATTCTGTATGGCGATGTGCCTCTCTGGCTGATAAGATTTCAGCAGCTATCTTGTTTTCTACTCCTCCAGAGGTTGGTGAAACAGTTAGATTGAAGGTTGTTTTCTTTAAACAAGTTGAAGGTAAGGTCATCTAAACCCTTAACTTGCTTAATATTTTGACTAAGTGGATGTCCCAGGGACAGTTAGTGAAAACATAGGTCAATGTGACCCGATTGTGGTAAGAAATATGGAAACAATGGTTAACATTGAGAAATTTATTCACCTCTGAATCTACAGATTCGTTGTGTAAGTGTAATTCTTTTGATACTCACCCCCATTAATAAAGTACAACCTTTATTATGATTATAGTAATGCAATACTAAGTGTATTGTACAACCCATTATGAAGGGTTTGGAATGATGAAGTGTCTGTTTTCTTCCATGTGTTGATTTCCCTTACTAATAGAGTATATAATATTTTGATATAGAAGCAAAACTCTAAATGCTTACATTAATTATCACACATAGTGATAAGAGGATGGAATGTAATGGGAATTTTAATGTTTGTGCTTTTCTTATAACTAATTTCTGTGTTCTATTCATGTGCTGTTCTATAAACCAATTTCTGTGTTCTTGTCATGCCCTGGTCTGTTTCACCTGTCCTTGTGCTCGTCTCCACCCCCTCCAGGTGTTGCCCATCTTCCCCACTTATCCTCTGGGTATTTTTACCTGTTTTCTGTCTGTCGGTGCCAGTTCGTCTTGTTTGTTCAAGTCAACTAGCGTTTTGTCTCAGCTCCTGTTTTTCCCCAGTTTCTCTTTTTCTTGTCCTGGTTTTTGACCCTTGCCTGTCCTGACCCTGAACCCGGCCGCCTGATCACTCTGCCTGACCTGACCTTGAGCCTGTTTGCTGTCCTGTACCCTGGCCTCTACTCTGGTTTATCGACCCCTGCCTGCCTTGACCTGTCATTTGCCTGCCCCGGTTGTTACAATAAACATTATTACTTCACATAGTCTGCACTTGGGTCTTACCTTGATTCCTGATAGTTCATGCAAGTGGTTGACTGAACAAATCCTCCCCTAATCAGTAGCTGCAATTTAGCAGTACGCCCAGACCTTGTTTTGAGAACAAATGAAAGATATCTCAGTTTCAAGGTCTCATCTTAAAGAGGAGAAGCCTTGAGGGGTGTTGGTCTGTCACATGTATGAACCAGTATTGGTCGGTCACATGAATTAAACAAAACGGTAATGATTAAATAATTATGCTAAATCATGCAAATATAACTTGTCTGTGTGTAGCCGTATATAAGACAACTGCTGGGTCTGCCCAGGAATGCTCCTGTTTGACATGTGTACTATGGTGCATTGAGTTGGTTGGAACCTCTCCAGCAAGCTGACAAACAATGATTAATTTAAGATTGACTTTGAGTGTCCTTTTGTAAGAATTGCCACAACAACCTTTACACAGGGGTTCCTCGAAGACCCTCAAATATCCTTTTCAGAGCGGTTACTCAAGGAACCTTTTTCAACCGGAAAGGTTCAGCTGGTGTTGCAACCCAAAGGTTCTTCCAGGTACCTTCACTTGCAAAATAGGAGGACAAATTTTACCAAAGAAATTCTGTAGACTACAATTTTTTTGTTACTGTTACGATCGTCTGAAGAACTGGACCAAGATGCAGCATGGTAGGCGTTTACTTTTAATAAAAATGACACCGGAAAAAACAACAAAATACAAACACGAACGTAAAGCTATATGCAGTGCAGAAAGCAACTACACACAAACAAGATCCCACAATCACAGGTGGGAAAAAGGGCTGCCTAATTATGATCCCCAATCAGAGACAACGATAAACAGCTGCCTCTGATTGGGAACCATACTAGGCCAACAAAGAAATAGAAACCTAGATATGCCCACCCAAGTCACACCCTGACCTAACAAAATAGAGAATAAAAAAGGCTCTAAGGTCAGGGCGTGACAGTACCCCCCCCCAAAAGGTGCGGACTATGGCCGCAAACCTGAACCTATAGGGGAAGGTCCGGGTGGGCATCTCCTCTTGGTGGAGGCTCCGGTGCGGGACGCAGACCCCGCTCCGCTTGAGGCTCCCCCCACTTCTGTGGAACCGGACCGCGGATCGTCGCCGGAGGAACCGGACCGCCGACCATCGCTGGAAGCTCTGGACCGCTGACCGTCGCTGGAGGCTCTAGACCGCAGACCGTCGCTGGAGGCTCTAGACTGCAGACCGTTGCTTAAGGCTCTGGACTGCAGACCGTTGCTGGAAGCGTCGGGCCATGGATCATCACTGGAGGCTTTGGGCCATGGATCACCACTGGAGGCTTCGAGCCATGGATCACCACTGCAGGCTTCGAGCCATAGATCATCACTGCAGGCTTCGGGCCATGGATCATCACTGGAGGCTTTGGGCCATGGATCATCACTGGAGGCTTCGGGCCATGGATCATCACTGGAGGCTTCGGGCCATGGATCATCACTGGAGGCGTCGGGCCATGGATCATCACTGGAGGCTTCGGGCCATGGATCATCACTGGAGGCTTCGTGCCATGGATCATTACTGGAGGCTTTGTGCCATGGATCACCATTGGAGGCTTCGGGCCAGGGACCATCGATGGAGGCAGAGTGCGAGGAACTGGCACAGGACGCACCGGGCTGGAGAGACGCACTGGAGGCTGGGTGCGTGGAGCTGGCACAACGCGTCCTGGCTAGATACCCACTTTAGCTCGGTAAGTGTGGAGAGCTGGCACACTGGGCTGTGAAGGCGCACTGGAGGCATAGTGCGTAGAGCCGGCGCAGGATACACTGGGCCGTGGAGGCGGACTGGAGGTCTGGAGCGTAGAGCTGGCACAACGCATCCTGGCTGAATACCCCCTGTAGCACGGCAAGTGCGGGGAGCTGGCACAGGCCGCACTGGGTTGTGCTGGCGAACTGGGGATACCGTGCGTAGAGCTGGCGCAGGATATCCTGGGCCGAGGAGACGCACTGGAGGCCAGGACCACTGAGCCGGAACAATCCGTCCTGGACAGATGCTCACCTTAGCACGGCAACTCCTGAAAGCAGGCACAGAACGCACCGGGCTAAGGGTGCGCACTGAAAGCACGGTGCGCAGAACCGGAAAACATGGTATCTGAACCGTGACCAACTCCTCATCATAATTACAGGGAGTTTGTTCTTGTTCCCACCTTTGCTCCGCTCGCCACTCCGTGTGACCCCCGCAAATTTTTTTTGTGGCTGCCTCTCGGGCTTCCGTCGTCTCCTTGATCCCCGTTTTCCTCGCCGTTCCTCTCTCGCTGCCTCCGTCTGCTCCCATGGAAGGCGATCCTTTCCGGCCTGGATCTCTTCCCACGTCCATGATCCCTTACCGTCCAGGATATCCTCCCATGTCCAGGATGTCGTCTCCTCCTGGCCACGCTGCTTGGTCCTTTGGTGGTGGGATCTTCTGTTACGATCGTCTGAAGAACTGGACCAAGGTGCAGCGTGGTAGGCATACATTTTACTTTTAATAAAAATGACACCGGAAAAAACAACAAAATACAAACACGAACGTAAAGCTATATGCAGTGCAGAAAGCAACTACACACAAACAAGGTCCCACAATCACAGGTGGGAAAAAGGGCTGCCTAAGTATGATCCCCAATCAGAGACAACGATAAACAGCTGCCTCTGATTGGGAACCATATTAGGCCAACAAAGAAATAGAAACCTAGATATGCCCACCCAAGTCACACTCTGACCTAACAAAATAGAGAATAAAAAAGGCTCTAAGGTCAGGGCGTGACAGTTACAGTGTTGGATCAGGGTTTTATTCGGTAGAGTAGAGTAAAGTAGAATACTACAGTACAGTATAGTAAGGTGTTCAGTAGAGTTTAAATCAGTAGAGTACAGTATAGTTTAGTTCAGTAGAGTCCATTAGAGTAAAGTATTAAACAATACAGATCATTATACTGAACTATACTCTACTATGCTGTACTCTAATGTATTGAACTATACATGCTTTTATTTACTGTACTGTGCTCTACTGTATTGTACTCTACTGTACTGTAGTCAACTTTTCTTTACTGTGCTGTAATGTACTGTACTCTGCTGTGCTCTACTGCACTGTACTGTACTGTGCTGTCCAAACGTGTGAAACACAGATGTCTATGATTGAAACTGATCAAATCTGAACCAGACATGGACATCTATGTTGGGCCAAATTAAGGCCAGTCCGGACCGAACCAAATCTGAACCAATAATATACACTGGCCGTGCTTAGTGGGATTTAATTTATCATTGCTTGGTTAACCCATTTTTTCCAAAAACAAATCCCAGACATGCCACTATGCAAATATTATGCCATTAGTAATCGTAACATGTCATCCATATTACTTTTTAGATTTTATATTGAATAGCATATAAACAAGTATGTTTTAATCTCGGTCAGAATTGTGACTGATGGGAACATGCAGTGCTCTGACTATAATAAATGAAGACACATTTACCCCTATTCCTCAGCCGCAATATCTATATACAGTGCATTCGGAAAGTATTCAGACCCCTTGACTTTTTCAAGATTTTGTTACGTTACAGCCTTATTCTAAAATTGATTACATTGTTGTTTTTCCCTCATCAATCTACACACAATACCCCATAATGACAAAGCAAAAACAGTTTAAGACATTTTTGTAAAATAATAAAATAAAAAAACACTGAAATATGACATTTACATAAGTATTCAGACCCTTTACTCAGTACTTTGTTGAAGGACTTTGGCAGCGATTACAGCCTCGAGTCTTCTTGGGTAGGACGCTACAAGCTTGGCACACCTGTATTTGGGGAGTTTCTCCCATTCTTCTCTGCAGATCCTCTCAAGCTCTGTCAGGTTGAATGGGGAGCGTCGTTACACAGCTATTTTCAGTTATCTCCAGAGACGTTTCGATTGTGTTCAAGTCCAGGCTCTGGCTGGACCACTCAAGGACATTCAGAAACTTGTCCCGAAGCCACTCCTGCGTTGTCTTGGCTGTGTGCTTAGGGTCATTGTCCTGTTGGAAGGTGAACCTTTGCCCCAGTCGGAGGTCCTGAGCACTCTGTTGCTCTTACCCTCAATCCTGACTAGTCTCCCAGTCCCTGCCGCTAAAAAACATCCCTACAGCATGATGTTGCCACCACCATACCTTCACTGTAGGGATGGAGCCAGGTTTCCTCCAGACGTGATGCTCAGCATTGTACTGCAGCCCACTTACCCACACACCTAAACCCAATTACTCACACACCCCAGCCCTGTTACTCCTATGCCCTAACCCTAACACCCACATGCCAATACCCTAATATTGATACAATCAAGTACCCATACACCGATATCCTAGCCCTAAATGCCCTATTTACTAATCATAGACCCCAGTTCCTTTGCCAATACACCTCATCCCCGTTACTTGCCTATATCAGCCCTGTTACCTACTTTCCTTAGGCCTGTATTCCCCAAGTCACCAACAGTAACCTACAGATAACTGACAAAATAAAGGAAAGAACAATATAAATGTGTCTTAATAGGGCGCTGGGCCACCACAAGTCGTCAGAACAGCTTCAATGCGCCTTGGCATAGATTTTACAAGTGTATGGATATCTATTGAAGGGATGTGACACCATTCTTGCATGAGAAATTCCATCATTTCGTGTTTTGTTGATGCTCGTGGAAAAAGCTGTCCCAGGCACCGCTCCAGAATCTCCTATACGTGTTCAACTTGGTTGAGATCTGGTGACTGAGACGGCCATGGCATATGGTTTTCAATGTTTTTATGCTCATCAAACCATTCAGTGACCACTCTTGCCATGTGGATAGGGGCAATGTCATCCTGGAAGAGACCACTCCCATCAGGTGAGAAATGACTTATCATAGATTGAAGGTGATCACGCAGAATGGCGGTGTATTTATTAGTGTTTACTTTGCCCTCTAAGATATTGAGTAAACCTAAACCACACCAGGAAAATGCACCCCACACCACAACAGAGCCGCCAGAACTTTAATTTTAAATGTTTATTTCATTTTTTCAGTTACCTGTATATCCAGCTAGTCAACTAAGCCAGGTTTAAATGTGACAAAGCCCGATTACTCATAAACTGTAACCAGGTCTACCCCTGCACAGCAGGGCCGTAGCTACATATAAGGACACCGAGGTCCGGACCTCTGTGATGTTTTTGAATTAAATAAAATAAATACTTTTTTGGTGTGGGGGGATCTCAGTCGGGGTCTCAACTTGCTGTTGAGAGTTTGAATAGTAGAATACACAAGACGCAATTTCGAAACTTGGTTGTACATCAGCAGTTTTCCTTGTTATGTCACTCACTGACAGTCACTCAATTAGCCCATGTCTCTTAAGTAGCTTTTAAAACTGCAAAAACTTCTCCCCACCACATGGCAAAATGTGTAGAATTGAAGGAAATTAGCTGTAAAACTGCAACCACAAAAAAGTTATATTAAGCAAACGTATTTGTTTACCTTTTGTTAATAAAATACTTTTTCTGCTCACAGATCCCGCTAGACATATTCAATTATAATTTTGATTCCCGGTGCTGAGTTAATGTGAGTTAACATGTAGCGGCTAATTGTATAGTTAATAGGCTATGTGTTTGTAGATCAACTGTGGTGACTGAAGCTTCAGCAACTAATGTGATAATGGTTGTAGTTTTTTTTTGCTTGTTTTGCTGTTCTCCAAACAGCATTTTAGAGTTTGAAAAAAAAGTCTATGGCTATGGCCCTGCACCTCAGCTCCAGTACTCCTACAAACCGGGTCTACCCTTTTTATGAGTCCCACAACTAATATAAACTGTATCTACACCTGCATATCTCAGCACACATACCCATACGAACCAGGTTCGATACTCTGATAAACCAGGTACCCTTGTGACTATTCAGCAAGGTCTACCAATGTGTAAGAGACACTAAACAAACCTATTGACATTACATATTTGATCAGTTATTACATAAATTCAGTTTATGGGTCTATACATGGCCAATATTTACAGTCAAAATCACTGCTTTAAACATATTGAATAATGGCTCATGGATAATGGTAAAATCATCAGTAAGATAATCTTGTTAGTATATCCATAACCCTACGAGCATCATGGATTCAACACTGTAATGGAAAACTAATTTATATGGTAATTTGAGGTATTATCAACAGTAAAAAATTTTTAATTAAATGTTTTACTGCTGCATACTATTAAAAGTGCATTTTGGTAGAATTGATGTATTTTGAATGGTACTGTAATTCCACCCCACAGAAAATCATTTGACCAATAGTGGGTCTATGGTATTGTTGTTTCTGTACCGTTAACATATTTTGAGGCATACCTTGTAAGAGGCTATATTTATTGCACCCGTGATTAAGAATGCTGTACCAATTTAACTCATATGTGGTTATAGTGCCCCATCAATTTAAAATGTATTGGGGACAGATTGGTTGTAGTGATGGCGCCGGAGGGGAAGGCTGCCGTCTTATCGGCTCTTAACCAACCATGCTATTTTGTTTGTTTTTTCGCGTTGTTCGTAACATAATGTTGCTGCTATCGTCTCTTATGACCGAAAAAAGCTTCCGGACATCAGAACTGCGATTTCTCACCTCAAACTGGATGAAGAGTTCTTCTTCAATGAGTCGGACGGGAGGGATATAATACCAGGCCCAGATCACTGTTATTCGCTGGAGAAGAAAACTGAGATTTCGTGGAAAGAGATCAGGGTGCCTTGTGAGGATCAGGCAATGAGTGGCTAATCTGCCCTTGCCTTCCGTCCTGCTAGCTAACGTTCAATCGCTGGAAAATAAATGGGATGAACTGAAAGCACGTTTATCCTACCAACGTGACATTAAAAATTGTAATATGTTATGTTTCACCGAGTCGTGGCTGAACGACGACATTAAGAACATACAGCTGTTGGGTTATACACTCTACAGGCAGGACAGAACAGCAGCCTCTGGTAAGACATGGGGTGGGGACCTATGCATTTATGTAAACAACAGCTGATGCACGATATCTAAGGAAGTCTTGAGGTTGTATGATAAGGAAGTCTTGAGTATGTCATGATAAGCTGTAGACCACACTATCTACCAAGAGAGTTTTCATCTGTATTTTTCGTAGCTTTCTACAGTACATACCACCACAGACCGATGCTGGCACTAAAACCGCACTCAATGAGCTGCATACTGCCATAAGCAAACAGAAACATTCTCATCCAGAGGTGACGCTCTTAGTGGCCGGGGACTTTAATGCATGGAAACTTAAATCAGTTTTACCTAATTTCTATCAGCATGTTAAATGTGCAACAAGAGGGAAAAAAATTCTAGATCACCTTTACTCCACACACAGAGACGCGTACAAAGCTCTCCCTCGCCCTTCATTTGGCAAATCTGACCATAATGCTATCCTCCTAAATCCTTCTAACAAGCAAAAATTAAACCAAGAAGCACCAGTGACTCGGTTTATAAAAAAGTGGTCAGACAAAGCAGATGCTAAACTACAGGACTGTTTTGCTAGCACAGACTGGAATATGTTCCGGGATTCTTCCGACGTCATTGAGGAGTACACCACATCAGTCACTGGCTTTATCAATAAGTGCATCGAGGACGTCGTCCCCACAGTGACTGTACGCACATACCTCAACCAGAAGCCATGGATTACAGGTAACATTCACACTGAGCTAAAGGGTAGAGCTTCCGCTTTCAAGGAGCAGGACTCTAACCCGGAAGCTTATAAGAAATCCCGCTATGCCCTCCGATGAACCATCAAACAGGCAAAGCGTCAATACAGGACTAAGATCGAATAGTCGTACACCAGCTCCGATGCTCGTCGGATGTGGCAGGGCCTGCAAACTACTACAGACTTCAAAGGGAAGCACAGCCGAGAGCTGCCCAGTGACACGAGCCTACCAGACGAGCTAAATAACTATAATGCTCACGTCGAGGATAGTAACACTGAAACATGCATGAGAACATCAGCTGTTATCACACTCTCCACAGCCAATGTGAGTAAGACCTTTAAACAGGTCAACATTCACAAGGCCGCAGGACCAGACAGATAACCAGGACGTGTACTCCGAGCATGCACTGACCAACTGACAAGTGTCTTCACTGACATTTTCAACCTCTCCGTCTGAGTCTGTAATACCAACATGTTTCAAGCAGACCACATTTTTTACATTTACATTTGACATTTTAGTCATTTAGCAGACACTCTTATCCAGAGAGACTTACAGTAGTGAATGCATACATTTCATTTCATTAATTATTATTATTTTTTTTTTTTTGTACTGGCCCCCCGTGGGAATCAAACCCACAACCCTGGCGTTGCACACACCATGCTGGCATTGCAAACACCATGCTCTACCAACTGAGCCACAGGGTAGTGCTCAGTTGTGCCCAAGAACACTAAGGTAACCTGCCTAAATGACTACCGACCCGTAGCACTCACATCAGTAGCCATGAAATGCTTTTAAAGGCTGGTCATGACTCACATCAACACCATTATCCCAGAAACCTTAGATCCAGTCCAATTTGCATACTGCACCAACAGATCCACAGATGATGCAGTCTCTATTGCACTCCACACTGCCCTTTCACACCTGGACAAAAGGAACACCTATGTGAGAATGCTATTCATTGACTACAGCTCAGCGTTCAACGCAATAAATTACTGTCAAATTCATGATGACACCTTTAAAATGAATTTATTGAAAATGAAGGCACATTCCCTATATAACCAGACCCTTAAAACATTAAACTATTAAAACATTTCAACAATATTTATTTTTTTAAGCTGTTGAATACAGACTTCTGGTGTAAAACGAGGTCTGAACCTTGGAGATTTATCCTTGTCTTGTGACAATTTTGAGAAATCGAATGAAACTTCTCTGAATCATACTTCACCTTAATGATGCATAATATGTGACTTGTGTTAAGTACAACTTTAACTTATTTAAAGCCTGTAAAGTAGGCCTACATGTTTTTGTGACCGATGGGATTAAATGTAACCTTTGAGTGGGTGGGTATGTCTATAGAAATGTTGGGGTCTCTACTGCTCACCTTGTACATTTCTTCCGGAATGAGGTGGTGGTCTCGGAGCTGGTTAAGAAAGGTGTGTGGTTGCTCCATGCACGACATTTCTGTCCTACTACAGCGGAAAAACCGCAGTAACTGCTCATCTGTCAAAAAATCCAACGGGTCCATTGGCGCCGATCGCAACTGCAGTTCACCTCTTCAATTCAGTTTCTTTGTTGAAAAAAAAATGCAATATTTACCAGGTGACTGAATATTATTAACAGTTCAATAATTAACGAACCGGTTCATATTGGGTTGCACATATAGATTCAGAATGAAAGTATGATTTTAGGCTATTTACATTTCAGTACAGGCCCAGGGTGGATAGATTCATTCAGACGATCGACGCGCAAAAGCAATCGAGACGAAAATACTCTACATTCCAGTTTAGACGATGGACGCAATCAAAATGTTTTCATCTGTAGGCCTACAACATGTTGTTATTGTTATTTTCGAAGATAAAATAGATCTCCCGCCAGCACGGAAAGCCACTTCAAATGACGTTTGGAAAACTGAAAGTGCTCACGTGACGGGCCTGTCCTGGTCGCCTTACGAGAATAGTCCCAAGTTAGCAAAATGACGTTAAAAAGACCTCTACTATACGTATTTTCAAGACGTTGAAGTTAGGTTCAATTTAGGTTCTGAATGAAAGGTGAAAATATGTATTTTCCAGATGTTGAAATCAGGTTCATTTTTGGTACTGAATGAAAGTTGAAAATACATAATTTATAGGCGTCTACGTTTGGGCCAAATCAAAGCTGGCCCAGAACAGACAAAATCTGAACCAAACCTATGAGTGGTCCAGAGTGGACCAGCAAGCAACATCTGTGTATATGGAAATCAAGGCCGGTCCAGATGGCACCAAAAAAAGACATTGGACAAGACCAGAAAATACATCCAGAAGGCATCAGTGTCGGTCAGTGCTTACTGAGGTATAGTTTACATTGTCGCCTGACATAGAATTTTTAGGAATGCCCATCTATGTGGGAGGCCTACCATTTGTAAAACACAAGCAAAGACTGCAGGTGCGGACAGGACCCCCAAAAAATATGTCAAAAAGACATCGGCCCGTGCTTACTGAGGTGCAGCCTACCATGTCGGCCCCCAATAGAATTTTATGAATGCCCATCGATATGGTAGACCCACCGGCATTGGCTTTATTAGTCCTGATTGGCTATTTAAGCTCTGAATATCAGCTTACCAACTTTATCCTTAGTTATCCTGAGCCTATATGCAATGTGTTGACAGTTTGGAAAATGCAGAAGTATTTTCTTTTTTGCTACCATTAGCTCGTAAAAAAATATACAGATACAAACTTGAAACCACTGATGTATGGGATGAAACTCATGGACAGCAGTTGTGAGAAGCCTGGTTGTCCATTCCATATGGTACATTTTACTTTGACCTGTCCTGTTTTCAGGATATGTTGTTTGTTAACATGTCAGCACATTTTCTATTTGATTGGGCGCCATTTAGGTTCGGCTATTTGTTTGGAGAACCCTTATGTAAAAGGTTTCCATCTCATTACATTTTATCTCTGGCCTGTAGGCTACAGCAAAGGCCACATACTCATTCCACCATATGCTATATCTGCTACATAATTTATGTTAGATTTGTTTTTTTATGGAATGTTTGTGGAGCAGGCTGGGAATGGACAAGATAAATATTTTGGACAAGATAAATATTTTGCATCCCTGCCTTTGACAAAGAGGGCACTGCTTATCATAGTGCGGCATCAGCGCTCACCTAAAAAGGCCATATGCCACTGGTCGAGAGAAATTGAGCAGAATTATGTGAGGTTTTATGTGTTGTTGGAGTGGTATCTTGGTCTGTTTAGCACAGAAAATACCGCACTCGTCAATCTGCCGCCATAGGCCATGAGTGGGTCTGCAGATTTCATGTGAACCACAAAACCGTCCCTCCCACAAACAGGGCATCACAATTTCACACTCAATTCGTGCAAATATGTACAAAAAAAGTATTTCAGCAGATTTCGTGCATTTTTGATTGTTTTTGTGTGGCTTAATTTGTTGAAAAACACACATTTTTGTGCGACTTAATTAGTACGAAAATACACAAATTTTTGTGCGACTTAATTCAAAGAAAAATACACAAATCTTTGTGACTTCATTCCTAAGAAAATACATTTTTGGGGGGCAAACTTATTATGAGTTATTAGAGCAATGCATGATGGGCAATGGTGTTCTACGCTGCCTTTTTCTTGTGTCCCACATTTATTTATATTAAAAACAAACGTGTTAACAACCCAATATTGTTAATCAACTAGGTTGTCACTGAATAATTATAATATAATAGTAGCCTTATGTTGTTTTTATTTTTATTTTATTGCTGCCAATACTGTTTTCTATGCTTGTTTTCTCTTAATACTTTGGGATACTGGTGCACTTGTTGTCAGAAAGGTCTTTTTTTTGTGTGTGTAGGTAACAGTAGGTCTACACAATTTTCTTCATAATGCATTTAATACAAGGCTTCACTTATTCATGTACATTACACCATTTGTTTCATAATGCATTTTATACAAGGCTATGTCGAATTTTATGAGGTTTGCCAGATTGGAGAAAAAAATACAGATTTTTATTTTTTTTAAATGTGTGGTATCGATGAAGGTATTTGATTGGGGATTGGGGATATATTTTTATGATGGGAAATTGTAATATACACGCACGCACACAAACACTTACATACATATACACACACTCACTTCGTTTGTTATAACCACCTCTCGAGTTTTGTATTCATTAACTGGTTAAATGTTTGTCGTTTGCATGTTTCAGTACTAATTAACATGCTTATATTAGCATTTTTATACATATTCTGTATTTCCACTGAAGAAAGCAATAATTCATCAACACACTACTGTAAATAAATGAACACTAGCTGTTATAAAATGGAAATAAATAGTGGGAAATGCTCAGTCTGAAGCAATTCGGCTATGGGTTTCACAGTCCTACAATAATGACACAAGTTATATCCCCTTAAAATGGTTTATTTACAACCTATGGGGTATAAGATGTTGGAAATATTGGCATAGGAGAGTCTGAAAGGAAGTAAATACCCTAACCCTAAGCTATGTTCAATGTCAGCAGCAATTTCCAGTGGGAAATGCTCAGTCTGAAGCCATTCGGCTATGTGTTTCACAGCCCTATAATATTGATACAAGTTATATCACTTTTAAAAATGGTTTATTTACAACCTCAGGGGTATAACATGTTGGACAAAGTGGTATAAGAGAGTCTGACATATAACCCCTAACTTGAGTTCAGTCTTCGCCAAAGAGAACCAAAAGGGGCCTAGCTTCATCCTTCATGACTGGGAAAGGCCTTGATTCTAGGCTGTAGAGAATCCTACAGCCATCTCATTAGATCAGAACAGGATTGATGATTTGCTGGATTGCATCCTAAAAAAAGGATAGTTGTGTTTCGCTGCATAACATACTTACATCATGCGGCCATAGTTTACCCACCAGTCTTATATAGTTGTTTGTTTGCAACCAGGCTGTGCCCTCCCTCCTAGAGTTTGTTGAGCAGACAAAGAAAGAAGCCAGACACACTCCAACTCAGTTTAAAGTGGGCAAAAGTAGTGACATTTGACATCCTCCAACATCTACATAACTTGGTCAGATGTAAAGACTAATAACTTTGAAAACGTGCTAAAGCTTGTTAAATAATAGGCAGATGTATCTAACCAAGCCAACCCCATATGTATGTTCATTTGGCTGCAGATCCAGCCTCCCCAACTAATGTGTTTTGTGTGTGTGTGTGTGTATACATTTCTGTCTTGTCCAGATAATAAAGTATTAGAATTATATTTTTTTCTCCTTCTTCGCAACAGCTGCAGATATAAAGGGCAAATTCTGCATCATAGGATTCATCTACAGCAGGCTTTACAATAAGATTGACAAGCTAAAATGAATACTTTGAATTATGATTTCATTAAAGCTGAGATCTGCAAAAGGTGAAACAGCTGTTCTATCGATTGTGCAATGATGTACAATGATGTCCAAGGGGGAAAAAAACATTGTTTCTTTGTTTAAAGTAATGTCTTTGTTGTTATAATACTTATTTAAATCAGACTCTTGAAGTCCTCTAGGAATTTGAGAAGCATTGATTTAGATCATGTGATTAAACTACTGTTAGCTACTGTAATAAGATGCCTTTGGGGAATTTTTTTTCACACAAACCTCATTTGTTTGCTTTTCAGGAAGATGATAAAACGCACAATGAACTCAGAAGACACCCGCAGCGCAAGCACCAGTCCAAAAGCCCCAGTGGAGCAAGCACAAAGTGGGTCAAGTCCCAATGGAGAGACAGAAGGAGAGTCCATCCCAGTGTGAATGATCAGACAAAGGAAGTCTACGCCAAAATGATTTATTGCCTTCGAGAACCAGCACCCAGTCACAGAGTCTGATCCATCTGCAGTTTTTGGGCTGCTACAAAGGGGATGCTACCAAGACTAAGATAGATGGCCAAATGTAGAAATCTAGCATATGCTGCTAAAGTATCTTTTTCAAGATTTAAGTAGTGTGAGAATTGAGAGAGCAGGATATTGAAATGTTTAATGATATATTTATTGATGTTTATGTATTGTTTGTGCATACATTCATTATTAAATCAATTAACCTACAGTGCTGACTCATTACTCTATACTTTTTATTTTTATGGTGGTTAAGTACAAAGAAATAATAATAACGCATGAGATGGAATTCAATAGATTTTAATCGATATAGGCAACAAAGTTGACATACTAGTTTCTGAAATAATTAGGGCTACAGCAAGATGGTGTTAAAATGTGACTGATTATTGGAAAAGGTTCCACTGCAAGTTGAATCCACCCTCCGGCGAGTTGAAGTAGTCCTTGTTCTCGTTTCTGACATTCTTGCCTTCCCTGGCGAAGTTATTGCTGAAACCTACCCTGATATGCAGCATGGACTCTGTAGGAGCCGCGTGCGGCAATGTTTGCAAACACAGAAAGGTTCCTATAGGCTTCTTGATGGCCAACAGCTGCAAATGTCGGCCGTCATTCTCCACATTTTATGCAAGCGAGGGAGTTCCATGACTTCCATTTCAAATGTCCACTGAGCATGCGTAAAACACTTCTCTTCCTATGGTTCTCCACAAGGAAAGACGACATTCGAATGCAGTTTAAACCACCTCCTAGCGAATTTATCTAATGCGCTCTAGAGCGCCTAAAGTCGTTTTACTGTGCTTTGTCGCTGTTATTTGTTAATGCGCATCAGTTCTAGCGCTTTAATGTTTTATGGAAATAGGTCTCCATAATGACAATCTAAGTAACCTACCTACAACTGGTTAAAAAGTTGTCACAACGTGCGCTCTTCTCACTAACATGAAAAGTCTCACCGCACAATTTTAGTAAAAAAACGCGGACATTGCAACCCTGATTGGCTCTCTGTAGAATTGCTATACATGGTTTCGCTGAAAACGTCACGAAAACCATGCGCACGTTTCAATGGGGCAGAAGTCCATGAGTTGTAATTCTGGATGGCCAGATAGCTACCAACAATGACAAGAAGCTGCTATGTTGGGAATCGTAAGTCACTCGTTTCAGCTAGTTTGATCTTGTTCTTGATACCATGTATTGTATTGAGGTGTTTTGACCAGAGGAGAAAGTATGGTGGTATTGTCCAGTACAGCATCCCTGCCAAATAAATAGTGGGGGTATGTTGTACTGGTAAAACATGAGCCTATCACAATAATGAAAACAAAATGTCAAGACAACTGTAGGCTATTTCACTGTTATTTATCATTACCATATGGTGAATATGGTGAATAGACCTGAAAACAAGTGGTATAGATGACCACAATATTTAAAAAAATAAAATAATTTTCACCTTTATTTAACCAGGTTGGCTAGTTGAGAACAAGTTCTCATTTACAACTGCGACCTGGCCAAGACAAAGCAAAGCAGTTCAACACATACAACAACACAGAGTTACACATGGAATAAAAAAACATACAGTCAGTAATACATTAGGGAAAAAAAGTCGATATACATTGTGTGCAAATGAGGTGAGATAAGGGAGGTAAAGGCAATAAATAGGCAACGGTGGCTAAGTAATTACAATATAGCAATTAAACACCGAATGGTAGATGTGCAGAAGATGAATGTGCAAGTAGAGATACTGGGGTGCAACGGAGCAAGATAAATAAATAAATAAATACAGTATTGGGATGAGGTAGTTGGATGGGCTGTTTACAGATGGGCTATGTACGGGTGCAGTGATGTGTGAGCTGCTCTGACAGCTGGTGCTTAAAGCTAGTGAAGGAGATCTGTGTCTCCAGCTTCAGGGATTTTTGCAGTTCATTCCAGTCATTGGCAGCAGAGAGCTGGAAGGAAAGCTGGCCAAAGGAGGAATTGGCTTTGGGGGTGACCAGTGAGATATACCTGCTGGAGCGCGTGCTACGGGTGGGTGCTGCTATGGTGACCAGTGAGCTGAGATAAGGTGGGGCTTTACCTACAGAGACTTATAGATGACCTGGAGCCAGAGGGTTTGGCGACGAGTATGAAGCGAGGGCCAGCCAACGAGAGCGTACAGGTCGCAGTGGTGAGTAGTATATGGGGCTTTGGTGACAAAACGGATGGCACTGTGATAGACTGCATCCAATTTGTTGAGTAGAGTGTTGGAGGCTATTTTGTAAATGACGTCGTCGAGGATCGGTAGGATGGTCAGTTTTACGAGGGTATGTTTAGCAGCATGAGTGAAGGATGCTCTGTTGCGAAATAGGAAGCCGATTCTAGATTTAATTTTGTGTTGGAGATGTTTAATGTGAGTCTGGAAGGAGAGTTTACAGTCTAACCAGACACCTAGGTATTTGTAGTTGTCCACATATTCTAAGTCAGAACCGTCCAGAGTAGTGATGCTGGACGGGTGGGCAGGTGCGGGCAGCGATCGGTTGAAGAGCATGCATTTAGTTTTAGTTGCATTTAGGAGCAGTTGGAGGCCATGGAAGGAGAGTTGTATGGCATTGAAGCTCGTCTGGAGGTTAGTGAACACAGTGTCCAAAGAAGGGCCTGAAGTATACAGAATGGTGTCGTCTGCGTAGAGGTGGATCAGAGAATCACCAGCAGCCAGAGCAAAATCATTGATGTATACAGAGAAAGAGTCGGCCCAAGAATTTAACCCTGTGGCACCCCCATAGAGACTGCCAGAGGTCCGAACAACAGGCCCTCCGATTTGACACACTGAACTCTTTCAGAGAAGTAGTTGTGGACCAGGCAGGCCAATCATTTGAGAAACCAAGGCTGTTGAATCTGCCGATAAGAATGTGGTGATTGACAGAATCGAATGCCTTAGCCAGGTCGATGAATACGGCTGCACAGTATTGTCTGTTATCGATGCCGGTTTTGATATCGTTTAGGACCTTGAGCGTGGCTGAGGTGCACCTATGACCAGCTCTGAAACCAGATTGCATAGCGGAGAAGGTACGGTGGGATTCGAAATGGTCGGTAATCTGTTTGTTAACTTGGCTTTCGAAGACCTTAGAAAGGCAGGGTAGGATAGATATAGGTCTGTAGCAGTTTGGGTCTAAAGTGTCTCCCCCTTTGAAGAGGGGGATGACCGTGGCTGCATTCCAATTTTTGGGAATCTCAGACGATACGAAAGAGAGGTTGAACAGGCTAGTAATAGGGGTGCAACAATTCCAGCAGATCATTTTAGAAAGAGAGGGTCCAGATTGTCTAGCCCGGCTGATTTGTAGGAGTCCAGATTTTGTAGCTATTTCAAAACATCAGCTATCTGGATTTGGGTGAAGGAGAAATGGGGAGGCTTGGGCGAGTTGCTGTGGGGGGTGGAGGGCTGTTGACCGGGGTAGGGGTAGCCAGGTGGAAAGCATGGCCAGCCGTAGAAAAGTGCTTATTGAAATTCTCAATTATAGTGGATTTATCGGTGGTGACGGTGTTTCCTAGCCTCAATGCAGGGGGCAGCTGGGAGGGGATGCTCTTATTCTCCATGGACTTTACAGTGTCCCAGAACTTTTTGGAGTTTGTGTTACAGGATGCAAATTTCTGCTTGAAAAAGCTAGCCTTAGCTTACTTCCCTGAAAAGTTGACAGTTTGAGTTATAATACCCATAAAACCTAGCAGTCAAACGGAAATGGCTCCAATTGTTTTACCACCATACATTTTTCCCATAGGGGATTTTAGAAACACTTAAAATAAGGGCTGTGTTTCATGTAAGCTTACCCTGGCTGTCACGACTTCTGTCGAAGTCGGTTCCTCTCCTTGTTTGGGCGGTGGTCGACTTCACCGGTCTTCTAGCCATCGCCGATCCATTTTTCATGTTCCATTTGTTTTGTCTTGTTTTCAGACACACCTGGTTTCAATTCTCTAATTACATGTTGTATATTTTCCCTCTGTTTCCCCCATGTCCTTGTCGGGAATTGTTTATTTTGTAAGTACTCGTGCTATGTGTTACTGGTGCGCTACGGGTTTTGTACCCGTGTGTTTGTTGTTTTGTATGCCGTTAGTTTTATATATTAAACTGCTCCGGCTATTCACCAAGTTCTGCTCTCCTGCGTTTGACTTCCCTGCCACCAGTTACGCACCCCTTACACTGGCGTTTTGATAACCTTCTAAATCTCTCTAGGAGAAGGTGTCTACTATCAATATGTTTGCATGTATTTTACTCCCCCAAAAATGAAATGCTGATTCGCTGCTAATGTGGCTATCATAAAGAACTACAAATGCCATGATGATCTGGATGAGACTGCCTGTCACGTCTTGACCAGTAAAGGGGTTATTTGCTATTATAGTTTGGTCAGGACGTGGCAGGGGGTGTTTGTTTTATGTGGTTCGGGGTTTGTTTGTATATGTGTTTTGTAGAGGGGTGTTTGTTTAGATTAGTCCGGGATTTTTGGTTAGGTTCTATGTTGTGTATTTCTATGTTAAATCTAGGGTGTTTAGTTCTATGTTTAGTTCATTGGAGTGGGCCTTCAATTGGAGGCAGCTGTTTCTCGTTGCCTCTGATTGAAGGTCCTATATATAGGGGTGTGTTTGTTTTGGGTATTGTGGGAGGTTGTTTGTGCACTGCTATGTTTAGCCTGCATTACTAGTTTGCTGTCGTTCGTTTTTTTTTTTTTTTTTTTTTTTTTTTTTTTTTGTAGTATAGTGTGCATCATAAAATAAAGATGAGCATTCAAGTACCCGCTGCATTTTGGTCCACTTCCTACGACGGCCGTTACACTGCCGAATCGAGGCAAAGGTAAGAAGCTCTGGATTAACAATCTAATGTTAGCTAAATGTAGTTTTAAATTGACACAATACATGTTATCAAAGGTGTCAGCTAGAGATGACATGCAGGAACGTACAGGGATTTGTAGTTTTGCATAATGTCTACTTTGATGCCAATTGGAATTTTCGAATCAGAGTAAATAGAGACAAATATATTGATAAGTCACCTTGTCCGAGAGAGATTTACATGGTTATCAAAATGTCATGCCAGGTTAAGCCTACATGAAACACAAGCCTTATTTTAAGTGTTTCTAAAATCCCCAATGGGGAAAAAATGAATGGCGGAAAAACGATTCGACCCCTTTCCCTGTTTGACCGCTAGGTTTTATGGGTATTGTGATATCTTCACTGTGGGGCTCTATAGCCTATGCTCCAAAATGCCATGTGGTTCAAGGAGAAAACTGAAATTTTGCCAAGGCAGAAATGAGTGGCCAACAGCAGTGGAGGCATTAATTCTGCCCTAATGACAATCACCAAATGTCACTACACTTTTAGTTGTTTTTGTGTAACAGATGTCTCTTTCCATTCACCACTTTTTGGAGGCTGGAAGTATGTTGATAGTGGATGAACGTATAAAAAGAGGTAGGCCTACCAGTAGCAGTGCTTGGGTAAAATATAAACTAGTTCATATGCCTTGACACAGTGAGATAAAGGCCTAAGGCCAGGACAATAAGAAGACAGTGGCAGAATCAACTCAACCACACATTTGTTTCATTACAAAATCGGAGAGCACAATCTGTTCAATGAAGTCCACAAAACATATTGCATGCAACAAACAAAATGTTTCGGACTACTAAACAACTACTGATTTAGAACCTCTGAGAGTTACCACAAGTTGCAAAGGAAACAGGAGCTGCTATATGCATGCTGTAAGGCAGTAGTTAACTTGTTCTTTAAAAAATAGCATTGTATTTGTTCAAACACAATTCTCTCCATCAGTTTACTAAGAACAGGTAGCAAACTGATTGGGCTGCTGTTAGAGCCAGCAAAGGGTGCTTTACTATTTGTAGGTAGTTGAATAACTTTAGCTTCTTCCATGCCTGTGGACACACTCATTTAGGTTTTGGTTAAAGATGAGGCAAATAGGGGTGGCAATATAGTCCGCTAGCATTCTCAATAGTTTCCCATCTAGGTTGTCTATACCTGCTGGCTCATCATCATTAACCTCTCTGGGCCAGTGGGACGCTTGCGTCCCACCCTAATCAACAGCCAGTGGAATCGCGTCGCGCAAAACCTCATAAATGCTATAACTTCAATTTCTCAAACATATGACTATTTTACACCGTTTTATAGATACACCTCTCCTGAATCGAACCACGTTGTCCGATTTCAAAAAGGCTTTACAGCAAAAGCAAAACATTAGATTATGTCAGCAGAGTACCCAGCCAGAAATAATCACACAGCCATTTTCAAAGCAACTAGCATGCATCACAAATACCCAAAACACAGCTAAATGCAGCACTAACCTTTGACAACCTTCATCAGATGACTCCTAGGACATCATGTTACACAACACATGCATTTTTTGTTCGATAAAGTTCATATTTATATATAAAAACAGCATTTTACATCGGCGCATGACGTTCAGAAAATCTTTTGCCTCAAATGCTTCCGGTTTATTAGCGCTACAATTTACAAAATTACTATTCGAAAAACATTGTTAAAATGTAATATTGTCATTCAAAGACTTATAGATTAACATGTCTTGAATGCCATCTCTTTGCCAGATTTAAAAATAAATTTACTGGGAAATCACACTTTGCAATAAACGACGTGGTATGCCCAGAAAAAAAGTCTAGGCTATAAATGTTGGAGCCATCTTGGAACGATCAACCATCAAAAATACTATTGTAAATAATCCCTTACCTTTGATTATCTTTATCAGAAGGCACTTCTAGGAATCCCAGGTCCATAACAAATGTAGTTTTGTTCAAAAAAGTTCATAATTTATGTCCCAGTAGTGTTAGCGCGCTATGAAGGCTAGTGAAAATGTACCGTGTGAGTCTGACTTGTCATCAGGAATGAGCAAAAAATATATATTTAAGTTCGTTCAAACATGTCAAATGTTGTATAACATAAATCTTTAGGGGCTTTTTCAACCAGGGCTTCAATAATATTCCATTGGGACGGTTGCATTGTCTTTCAAAACGTTTCGAAAAGGGAGAGTACCCATGGGCGCCGACGTCACAATGGTAATGGCCCATCCCCTGTGACCAAGATAAACAGGCTCTCTTTCAGTCTTTTTTGATAGTAGGAGACTCAAACCACTTTGTAAAGACTGGGGACATCTAGTGGAAGCCATAGGAAGTGCTAAATGATCCACAAGCCCCTGTGTGTTTCAATGGCAAATGTTTGAAGTGATATCCACACATCAGATTTCAGTTTCCTGTCAGGATTTGTCTCAGGGTTTTGCCTGCCAAATGAGTTCTGTTATACTCACAGATACCATTCAAACAGTTTTAGAAACTTTAGGGTGTTTTCTATCCAAAGCCAATAATGATATGCATATTCTAGTTACTGGGCAGGAGTAGTAACCAGATTAAATCGGGTACGTTTTTTTATCCGGCCGTGTCAATACTGCCCCCTAGCCCTAACAGGTTTGAATAACAACCGTGCTTCCCCCTCTTCCACACTAACTTTACCAAATTCAAACAGCAATCCTTCTCTTTCATTATTAATCTTCAATACACAAGTATGATGGTTCACTGGTCAATGTTGTCATTTCACTAATAAGTTTGTCCACTTTACTGGTGAAATGGTCATTGAAATGATTGGCTATATCATAAGATTGTGTTATAAATTACCCATCAACTTCAATGAATGATGGAGAGGAAATGGGTTTTCTGCCCATAAAATAATTTATTTGAACCATAGACATTTTCAATTCAGGGTGCTCTAGCAGATATCACATTATCTGATATAATAATAAAATAATAATAATAATGAGTTATTACCAGGTTATGGCTACTTGGTGATCACTAGCACTGCTCGCCTGGCTACACGTTGTGGTGACTGAAATGGCTGGCGCCTACCCATCAAAAACGCAACATTTTCTGGTCATGGTTGTCAATATTATTTTCAGAAAAAGGTGCAAAACGTAATCAAAGCGCATGTCCCTATCTTTTTTTTCAAGATATGGCGTATTTAAACAGGCGGAAGACAATTTTTTATAAATAACATTTTAGTTTACGATTTTTTTGTAATTTGATATGGGTCAACATCTGTTTGTTCGTAGGCATAAAATTGAGCGAATGGTGCGCAGGTCCACTGAGTTGCAAACCAAGTGGATGGGTCTAGCTCATTACTTAGCAGCTAATGGTGATTTGTAGATCTGACACAGTTGCTACCTCAGATTGAGCCCAGCGAGTGTATTGAAAGAGGTATGCAGTACCTGCAGATGGCCATGGCGAAGAGCAAGAGAGCAAGTTTTTTTTCTTCAGAAAAAACACTAACCCTAACCCAAGGTCTAGCCCTTAAAATAGTTAGGTAAAGTGCATTCGGAAAAGTATTCAAGACCCCTTGACGTTTTCTACATTTTCTTAAGCTACAGCCATATTCTAAAATGGATTAAATACATTCACTGCAGCCACCCTGCCCCCCAGCCCCGCTCACCCCGTTATCCACAACCTCCCATTACACCCCAGGTTCCAGGAACTCCACGACCCTGACCACCCCATCTGCAGCATCCACCCCCAGCCTGATCAGAAGCCCCAGGAAGTGGGCGGGAAGCACCAATGTGACCAGACCATTAGAACTAGACAGGACCTCTGCTATCCAGACCACTGAGAGGGTTGCTACTCTTCTAAGTAGCCTGACAGAGGCCCTTCTGGCTGTGGCTCTCAACACCAGTTCCACACAAAGGTGGTAATCCAGCTGTCTGGTTGGTGGCAGTGCCTCTGCTTCCCCTGGACTCTCCTCATTTTCCTCCTCTGTCTTCCAGTCACAGTGCTGTCCATGCTCCAAGAGAGAAAGAACTCCCAGACTCACCACAATCAGCATGGCCCTTACAAACGCCCTCTGACGTCCCATGAAGCTCCAGCATCTACCTACCCCTCCTCCTCATATGTCCTCCTTGTTTTTTCTCCCCTGGATGGAGAACGATCTGTCTCTGTTTCCTCTGCCATTGCTTATTTTTCATTAGCAATACTTTTTTATTTAATGGCCTAAACTGTACAGTCAATGTGTGAGTTCGAGCTGATCATTTGTCAAGTTGGTGTCCAATGTTGGTCACTACATTTCAAAGTGTGTTGCATTCTGGAGTAAAAAATAACCAAACTTGCGCCAACATGTCCACAGCATAAACCTTACAAAACTCATGTGATCTTAGGTCATGAAGTTTTGACTGCAAGTTTCTGCAGTTGCATTTTACCAACTTCAGCAATCGCCTGCATTGTGGAAGGATCTATATTCTATAATCATTAAGTTGTTTTTGTTTGACCATGCAAATGAGACCAAATACATGAATGTTATATGAGGCGCTCTCACTGATTAATTGTACAATGCAGGTTTACACACACACACACGATTTCAGTTTGTGAGTGTGTGATAATATACTGAACAAAAATATGAATGCAACATATAAAGTGTTGGTTCCATGTTTCATGAGCTGAAATAAAAGTTCCCAGAAATGTTCCATATGCACAAAAAGCTTATTTCTCTCACATTGTGTGCACAACTTTCTTTACATCCCTGTTAGTGAGCATTTCTCCTTTGCCAAGACAATCCATCCACCTGACAGGTGTGGCATATCAAGAAGCTGATCAAACAGCATGATCATTACACAGGTGGACCTTGTGCTGGGAACAATAAAAGGCCACTCTAAAATGTGCAGTTTTGTCATACAACACAATGCCACAGATATCTCAAGTTTTCAGGGAGCATGCATTGGCACGCTGACTGCAGGAATGTCCACCAGAGCTGTTGCCAGAGAATTGAATGTTAATTTCTCTACCATAAGTAGATTTTCGTTCCAGAAAATTTGGTAGTATGTCCAACCGACCTCACAACAGCAGGCCACGTGTAACCACGCCAGCTAAGGACCTCCACATCTGGCTTCTTCACCTGTGGCATTGTCTGAGACAAGCCACCCGGACAGCTGATGAAACTGTGGGTTTGCACAACTAAAGAATTTCTGCACAAACTGTCAGAAACCGTCTCTGCGTGCACGTAGTCCTCACCAGGGTCTTGACCTGACTAGTTCGGCATCGTAACCGACTTTAGAAGACAAACGCTCAGCTTCGATGGCCACTGGCACGCTGGCAAAGTGTGCTCTTTCATTATAGATTGTAATAGTATTTTCCTGTTTCTCCAGTTTTGCCTTTTGCCTCCAGTACCTTCACTAGCAAATCAGCTCTGGGTGTGCGGTAGATTCTGCTATTATCTACTAGTATTTCTAAAGTTATAGTTCCTGTGAGACAAGACTGAAAAATATGCTATCTCTGTCTGATTATACAATACCAACAACTTACACAGTACGATGGGTTTGGTGGTGGTTTTAGTTGCTAGCCGCCCATGCTGTGTTGAATATCCTGCATGGTCCTCTATTGGACCGCCTTCTCCCGGAGAAATATCATGACGAGCTGCAGACTCCGAGGCTCTTTTGCCCGAAAGCAGTGAAGATGATTCGTCTTCTTCGTCAAAGGACTCGGAGTCTTCACTTTTCACAGTGATGTTCAACGACATTACCGCGTCTACCAAGCGCACTGTCTTGGTTATGGAATCGCTCGACCCCGTCTAAATAGGCTGCCTATTTCTCTCCATCATTAAAAGGGAAAAAGTTTTCATCTTTCAATTAGATATAAAGAAATGTCTACAAGCCCAAAATAAGCCACTATTGCAGTATTTGCATTCTCAGATCTGTGACTTTACAACAAGCTGAAGAGAAATGACAGCATTCTTTACCAAGCATGTATGCGCAACACTGCTGCGCAGCTCTGGGCAGGGATTCGCTGCTTGCAATTGTTGTGATGTTACCAGCGTGAGCATGCCCTGTATGAAGGCAGAGACCCAAAGCAGACGCTGACCTAACTGTCCTGAAGACATTGCTGCTGCTCTGTCTGATGACATTCTCCTCAACAGAACCACATTCTGGTAGGCTACACACAGTCAAACAAGTAGACCTATGTTGTACAATGTTTTGGAAATTCATGAGTTTATTTTCGACAGAATCCCTGGACATGAATCTAGTGAGGCCTAACCAAAAGTAAGAACCTAGAAGGTGAGGAATTCTAAGGCTCTTGTATGAGAAGTTAGCAAAGCAACATTTTCTGTGTGAAATGCAATGTTATTATTATCACACACCCATTTTGACTGCTAGAATGAATGAAAGAAATTAATGAAAGGACTAGATGGATAATAATGTACATGCAAATCTGTATGAAGGCTGTATACAAAGACCAGGGCATGGTGAATATTCCCTGTTGTCTCATAGTGAGATAACAGTACAGACTTGATGAAGGCTCTACTGGCTGTTGGATGCAGTTGGATGCTGAAGTTGGATGCTGAATGTACTCTTGAACTCTCTCTCAAATAGAACCTTCAATCTTTCGCCCATCCCACGGAACTCTGCATTATCCTTCATTAAAAAAAGACAGACACATTTCTTTAGAAAACATAATAAACTAGAAATGCAATTAACACAACTCATTTAGCCTAATTTATATTTGTTATGGGTTAAACAAAGATACATTGTTAAAATGTTATACATGCATTAGCACAATTCCAAGATTTGTTTAAAAAAATGTTGCCCTGAGTCTTCACATGGGATACTGCACTAGTACAGTCTTACCCTGTTAAATGTGGCACAGTTGGTGAAGATAAGCAACACATCAGACACAAAGTGTTGCACTGTTTGGTAGAGATTCTGCTGCAGCTTCTCCACAACTATGTCCAGCCATATAGGGGTCTTTATCACACTGGAGTAGTTTCTCACCTGGCAATTGAACATACAGTTGAAGTCGGAAGTTTACATACACATAGGTTGGAGTCATTAATACTCGTTTTTCAACCACTCCACAAATTTCTTGTTATTAACAAACTATAGTTTTGGCAAGTCGGTTAGCACATCTACTTTGTGCATGACAAGTAATTTTTCCAACAATTGTTTACAGACAGATTATTTCACTTATAATTCACTGTATCACAATTCCAGTGGGTCAGAGGTTTACATACACTAAGTTGACTGTGCCTTTAAACAGCTTGGAAAATTCAAAAAAATTATGTAATAACTTTAGAAGCTTCTGATAGGCTAATTGACATTTGAGTCAATTGGAGGTGTACCTGTGGATGTATTTCAAGGCCTACCTTAAAAATCAGTGCCTCTTTGCTTGACATAATAGGAAAATCTAAAGAAATCCCCAAAAAAATTGTAGACCTCCACAAGTCTGGTTCATCCTTGGGAGCAAATTTCCAACTGCCTGAAGGTAACACGTTCATCTGTACAAACAATAGTACGCAAGTATAAACACCATGGGACCATGCAGCCGCCATAACTGTCAGCAAGGAGACGCGTTCTGTCTCCTAGAGATGAACGTACTTTGGTGCGAAAAGTGCAAATCAATCCCAGAACAACAGCAAAGGACCTTGTGTAGATGCTGGAGGAAACCGGTACAAAAGTATCTATATCCACAGTAAAATGAGTCCTATATCGGCATAACCTGAAAGGCCGCTCAGCAAGGAAGAAGCCACTGCTCCATAACCGCCATAAAAAAGCCAGACAACGGTTTGCAACTGCACATGGGGACAAAGATCATACTTTTTGGAGGAATGTTCTCTGGTCTGATGAAACAAAAATAGAACTGTTTGGCCATAATGACCATCGTTATGTTTGGAGAAAAAAGGGGGAAGCTTGCAAGCCGAAGAACACCATCCCAACCGTGAAGCATGGAGTGGCAGGATCATGTTGTGGGGGGTGCTTTGCTGCAGGAGGGACTGGTGCACTTCACAAAATAGATGGCATCATGAGGTAGGAAAATTATGTGGATATATTGAAGCAACATCTCAAGACATTAGTCAGGAAGATAAAGCTTGGTTGCAAATGTGTCTTCCAAATGGATAATGACCCCAAGCATACTTCCAAAGTTGTGGGAAAATTGCTTAAGGACAACAAAGTCAAGGTATTGGAATGGCCATCACAAAGCCATGACCTTAATCCCATAGAAAAATTTAAAAAGCGTGTTTGAGCAAGGAGGCCTACAAACTGACTCAGAAATAAATCATTCTCTACTATTATTCTGACATTTCACATTCTTAAAATAAAGTGGTGATCCTGACTGACCTAAGACAGGGAATTTTTACTTGGACTAAATGTCAAGAATTGTGAAAAACTGAGTTTAAATGGATTTGGCTAAGGTGTATGTAAACTTCCGACTTCAACTGTATATGTGAACTTTGAAACACAGAGAGAGAGTGAGAGAGAGAACCAAGCAAACTTACATGGATGCAAGGATCTGCCACAAAGATTTGGTCCTTGTCCGCATTGTACAGACACAGCAGGAGGTACTGGCATTCCTATCAGAGTAAACACCTTTGTGACTGGTCAAAGATTGTTTACACTTAATTCTGAATAATTATTTAATGTGAAGTATATATTGATGCTTATACTGGACAGGCAATTGGAAGCAGTTGGCCCAATGGTAGAAGTCATTAATTCAGGCTCCTCACCAGTAGGTGGTCAGAGATTCGGCAGGTTAAGGCTTCCTGGTAGGTCATTTGTTTGGGGTAGCGCCACGACTGACTGGCCCTCAGTACACAGAATGTACACACCCACGGACAATCATCCCTGTGATTTTACACACACACACACACACAAACAAACAAACAAACAAACAAACAAACAAACAAACAAACACAAACAAACATTTCAATAGTGCACAAATAAGCTGACAGCTACGTTTACCTACAGTACACAGAACAAGCAGACCTCTCTTGTATCAATCTCTTTCTCTCACTCTGTCTCTCATCAACCCTCAACTCTTCTCACCCCATCATGGCATCATCCACATTAGGAAGATGACATCTCTGATGGAAGGAGCGAGGACACTCATCACAGCATATCAAGTTGCCCTGGCTTCTACAGATGAAGCAGTCGTCATCGTTATCCTGATCATGCTGCCAAGACAGAGAAGAGAGGAAGGTGAGAAGGAATTGGTTAACAATCAAGCACCAACTGTCTGTTTGTGTGTTAACGAATATCGTACGGATTGGTTTCCCAAACCCTTGGGTGTAAAACAAGGACATGCCTTATCACCAACTCTGTTTGCTATGTTTATTTATGATTTGGCAAAAATAAACGAAACAGTTAACTGGAGTAAGATATGATGATGAAATGCTGATTATATTATTTTGATGGCAGAAACTGAACAAAACCTGTGGAAAATGTTACTACGTGCAGTCAATTGGTTTTCAATTTTGTGGTGGTGAAGACATTCTTGAGTTTACTAGCAATTATAAATATTTGGGTCTTATTTTGATTAATATAAGACCTTTCAATACAGCACATCTGCCCTGGCTGACTCAGCATGTAGAGCTTTTGGGGGATTTATAGGAAAAACAAAAACACTCAAAGATATTGGTTATGCCACATATTCCAAACTTTATCAGACGTGTGTCCTGTTGTGGATTATTCAGCAGGAGTGTGAGTTGCTAAGAGGTATCTCAAAGCAGTACTTATTTTGTAGGTGTCCACAAATTTGCGCCTATACTGGCAATAACTGGGGACATGGACTGGGAACCCTGTGAAGTGAGATGGAAGGCGTGCATGGTGAGACTTTGGAATAGACTGTTGGATATGCCTATTGCCGGGAATGTTTTTCAATTGGATCTCTTCACAGGAGGAGCCTGGGAAACCAAAATGTCGGACCTTTTCCAGCAGTCTGACTTTTAACATTTGTACGAAGACCAAATTAAGGGAGATATAGTCACTAAAAACAACTGATTTGCATTTGATAACGCAATATGAAAATAAATGGGTGAGGGAGATTCAGGCTAGGGTCTATTTTTCTCCATTTCCCCCTGACTGACTTGCCCAAAATATACTGCCTGCTGCTCAGGCCCTGAAGCCAGGATATGCATATAATTGGTACCACTGGAAAGAAAACACTCGACGAAGAGGACGCGCACCTGCTAATATCGTTTTCCTATTGAACATACTTCTTTCCGTATGAAATACTATAGTTCATTTACATTTTAGGGTACCTGAGGATTAAATAGAAACGGATTTTGATTTCTTTTAACAAAGCTCAGCGGTAGCTTTTTGGATTCCTTTCTCTGCATGTTGAACGAGTGGATTACTCAAATCGATGGTGCCAACTAAACAGACTTTTTGGGATATAAAGAAGGGTTTTATCTAATAAAAAGACACTACATGTTGAGGCTGGGACCCTTTGGATCACAAATCAGAGGAAGACTTTCAAAAAGTAAGTGAATATTTCATCGCTATTTGTGAATTTCTGAAACCTTTGCTGGTGGAAAAATATTTTGATGTGGGGCACCGTCGGACAGTGTAAATCGGACAGTGCAGTTAGATTAACAAGAATTTAAGCTTTTAACCGATATAAGACACTTATGTTCCTAAATGTTTAATATTCATAATTTTTATGATTATATATTTGAATTCCGCGCCCTCCAGTTTCACCAGAAATTGCCTAGCCTTAAGAAGTTTCATAAACCAATAAACCTTTTATTTGATTGTGTGAGTTTGTGTCTGAGAGATACAGTATATTATGTACAACCTACCTAAAAGCAAGAGATCGTTATGTGTAAGATCAGGGATATTGCCCCTGCGTATTGAAACAGATCGGGATAATGGTAAAATGGATGAGGAAAAACGCTGTAACTATTGTGACCTCAAAGAAATGGAGAATAACATTAATTTGATCATCTATTGCACTTCCTACCCCGATATATACAGTGAAGGGAAAAAAGTATTTGATCCCCTGCTGATTTTGTACGTTTGCCCACTGATCATTTCTTTGTCGGTCTATAATTTTAATGGTAGGTTTATTTGAGCAGTGAGAGACCGAATAACAACAAAAAAATCCAGAAAAGCACATGTCAAAAATGTTATAAATTGATTTGCATTTTAATGAGGGAAATAAGTATTTGACCCCCTCTCAATCAGAAAGATTTCTGGCTCCCAGGTGTCTTTTATACAGGTAACGAGCTGAGATTAGGAGCACACTCTTAAAGGGAGTGCTCCTAATCTCAGTTTGTTACCTGTATAAAAGACGCCTGTCCACAGAAGCAATCAATCAGATTCCAAACTCTCCACCATGGCCAAGACCAAAGAGCTCTCCAAGGATGTCAGGGACAAGATTGTAGACCTACACAAGGCTGGAATGGGCTACAAGACCATCGCCAAGCAGCTTGGTGAGAAGGTGACAACAGTTGGTGCGATTATTCGCAAATGGAAGAAACACAAAAGAACTGTCAATCTCCCTCGGCCTGGGGCTCCACGCAAGATCTCACCTCGTGGAGTTGCAATGATCATGAGAACGGTGAGGAATCAGCCCAGCACTACACTGGAGGATCTTGTCAATGATCTCAAGGCAGCTGGGACCATAGTCACCAAGAAAACAATTGGTAACACACTACGCCGTGAAGGACTGAAATCCTGCAGCGCCCGCAAGGTCCCCCTGCTCAAGAAAGCACATATACATGCCCGTCTGAAGTTTGCCAATGAACATCTGAATGATTCAGAGGACAACTGGGTGAAAGTGTTGTGGTCAGATGAGACCAAAATGGAGCTCTTTGGCATCAACTTAACTTGCCGTGTTTGGAGGAGGAGGAATGCTGCCTATGACCCCAAGAACACCATCTCCACTGTCAAACATGGAGGGGGAAACATTATGCTTTAGGGGTGTTTTTCTGCTAAGGGGACAGGACAACTTCATCGCATCAAAGGGACGATGGACAGGGCCATGTACCGTAAAATCTTGGGTGAGAACCTCCTTCCCTCAGCCAGGGCATTGAAAATGGGTCGTGGATGGGTATTCCAGCATGACGATGACCCAAAACACACGGCCAAGGCAACAAAAGAGTGGCTCAAGAAGAAGCACATTAAGGTCCTGGAGTGACCTAGCCAGTCTCCAGACCTTAATCTCATAAAAAATCTGTGGAGGGAGCTGAAGGCTCGAGTTGCCATACATCAGCCTCGAAACCTTAATGACTTGGAGAAGATTTTTCCCTCACTGTACATTTTTCTTTATTCCAGAAAGCCCACCAGATATACCCTGGCAATATGTGGCTGAGTGATGAGGAGAAACTGAAATGTTTTTTTTGTACATTGTGTATTTCTGTTTGCTGAATTTTTTGATAAAGCCTGGAATAAAAGAAAAGGGCGACCAGTAATTACATTCTGTAAGTATTTAGCTCCTATATAGCAAAGTGCATGTATGAATATAAATTGTTAGACAGCCCTACAGACAATCTTCTCTGATCTCACACAAATCTTCTCTTTGTGCGAGATCAGGTTGAAACACCTTCTGTTGAATTTTTCTGTATTTATTTTTTATTATTTTTACTGTTCTAGGATTATTATTATTATTATTGCTTGGATAACCTTATCTACAATTATGTACTGATTTCTTTTTCATTATTTAGGCGGTGCACACTGCGCAGAACACCAGAAGAATTATCACTGTGAATCATTGTAATGTTTGTTTATGTGTCATTTAATCCTGTAAGGGATGAGTTGCCAACTGATGATTTGACACAAATGTCATTCATTCATTCCCTATACAGTGATGTTAAGAAACATCTTGGAATTTCATTATTACAACTGAAGCATTCGTTTAACCAATGCGATTGGCTGATTGGTAAGTGGGTGCCACCATGTTCCTGAGGATCGAGGGGGAAACTTACCCTGTCTTTGGCCGTGGAGCTGCACAGGTTGCACTTACACAGGAGAGAGTGGATAACCAAGATCTTTCTCTGAAAATGAGAAACAAACAAAGACCTTTTTGAAGAAGAGAAATGTTTTCATCACAGGTCCTTAAAGACCTTGCAGACTATCTTAAACCATTCCTTGTACAGTAGGTTGGTAAGTGCCAAACACACATTCATTTCCCCTCATCTCTCTTCCTCTCTCTCTCTTCTCTTTCCCTCTGTACCTCAATGAGGAGGCTGAGTGGTTTCCCATCCCACTGGATGTCTTTCTTCCAGGAGGGATCTTCCAGAGCTGACTCCCCCTTCACAAACTCCACCGGGGTCATCCAGCGCTGGTCCGTACGGATGCTCTTTCCACACAACCCTGTGTGGAAACAGAGAAGATAGGGGCAGAAGGACAAGCTCAAATGAAACCCTATTATAACCCTAGTATAAATCCAATACGGCGCATTACAGCTGACCAGAGTGACAGGGGGCTATGGTAAAATAACGTAGCATATTATTGATAATAGCTGAAAGTGTGTCATTTACTTTACATTATTACGTTTATTTTCGCAGGGACATTTTCAGTTGAAGTGCTGGTTTTAGCCATTCGGCAAACTTTCTACCGTAGTCCCTGGGCAGTACAGACAATGAGCACATACAGAGCAGAGAGCAACATATGACAACTAACACTTAGTACGCAGACAGAAAGAGCAATAACACAATAAGCAACCACACAAAAGACAGAAAATGAACAAACTATCTACACACCTCAGAAACTACAGACAGGTTGTGTGTTGCACAGTTACGTGTGTCTGAAGGCAGTGAGTTCCAGACGTGGGAGACTCTCAGAGTGAAAGCCGTCTGACTGAAGGTGCTTTTCCTGAAGGGAACTATACAGTCACCTCTCATGGCAGACCTTGTGGATCTGCTGAAATGGGTTTTCTGCTTGATAAAAGCACTACGTGGGGGCAGTATTTGAGGTGCAGCCAGAGAAAGAGGGTTGCCAACATGTAAAAGTGTCTCGAGTACCTTCAATAGTTTCAAAGACATGACAATAGCTATAGAATGTTGTTTATTAAACCTTCTGAGAACAAAATTTGTACCTGATGCAAACCGATTATTATGTAGCATTCCATTTTTGGCTCCACAGGTGACTTTGAAGACTTCCCACTCAGCTTCTTCTTCCTCCTCATCAACGTCATCCTGCTTAGATTCTGAAGTAAAGATAAACAAAGAGGTTTAGGGAAAGATGGTTTATTCTATAAGTGTGAAGGGTCAGGCCTGTGTTATTCACAAAACCTTATAGCAACAAAAACACAGAGTTAGAGAGACAACACCATCCCCTTTACCAGATAGTCATGTCTAAAGGATTGAGAAAGATTCCATTTAGTTGTGATTGGTGTACATACCAGTGATTGAGCCTGCTGATTGATTGGAGGGAAACAGTGCTCTCTTGGCCTAGATAGGAGAAAAGGGACAGACCAGTTTTCCATATACCAGTCACAAAATAGACTCTTCTTTATCTAATATGGTAAGAACATGGACAACCAAAATGATCATTGGTCAAAGTATGATCACGCACAAGAAATATAAATTCATGCCCGTATAAACATCACAAAATCAACGGCTAAGGCTAAGCTGTTGTCAAGTTCAGATGTTGCAATAAAACTGATTCATGACTAACAATCATAAACAACATGTACTCAGATGCTATGACGATGCAGCACTTTCTATGCATTTTCAATGATCCCACATGTTCCTATGCCCAGTATGGTATAAGGTTGTACTTACAGAAACTGAATTACCATGATATGTTACCATTTTATTCATTCGTAAGGGACCTCCGAACAGTTATTCAGTTATTAGAAAGTATTTTTTACATAGAATGATGTGGGTGAACTGTTATATAGATATACAGTATGGTGTAGATGTACTAAGCATTTGAGAGCATTTGTACAACTAAATAGTCAAATGAAGTTTGGCTGTTAATCCAGAGGATGTGGTATATTGAAAGATTGGTCTCCTACCTGTGCACTCTTTCTTCTTTTAAAGTCTGGTGAAGTTAAATGACCTTCCTGAGGTGGGATGGTGATGGGAGGGGGTAGAGAAAGGGGGACAGACATTGGTTTTTATTGTTGAGTGACTGAATGGAACATCAGTGAAATACCTGTACATTTAGTTTCTTTACAGAAAAACAAAAATGTGTAGCTACAGTTTGTTGCTCTGTCTGGCCAAAATGTTCTGGTATATGTAATGATAAACCGATATGCTGTGGTAAGAGTAGGGGAGACCGGGGTTGGTTGCCTCACGGGTTGGTTGTCACAGTGCTAATAACTAGCAACCTAAATGGAGCTGTGTGAATTCTTCTAAATAACTCATCCACCTGGTCACTTCATGTCAGCATGACAAAAAACATTGAGGTGAGGAGAATGTATGTTTTTTATAAGTACAAGTAAAAAAATACATGCGTGATATTTTCTTTGTAAATGTTAATATTATGGGAGTATCCATGAACACGTACGTTTGATGAAAAGAGGAAAATTTAAACATATTTCTGAGTCCCTAGGTCAAGCCACGAGTTAACTAGCATCTTAAAATATTGAGTCATATCCCAGTTTACCTATTTACTTGTGGCCCTGCCTACACCAAATGACTTTTTTTTAAAAAGCATTATATGAGCAAAACATATTCCACTTTATTTGGAATGGCAAGCCAGGCAAAATTAAACAGGCCTATTTATATAATGAATATGAATGATTAAATATTAAAGCCTTGCACATCTCACTAAAGGCTTCAGTCATAAAAAAGTTGAACTGAAATCCGAACTGGTTTTCCAGCAGATTAGTAAGAATGGCTCACCCCATGTAAAAATTTTTTTCCCTTTTTCCCTTTATTCAGATTACAACTTCTCACTTTCGGTTATTTGAAAATAAAATAATCTCCAGAATATCACTATTTTTAAAACAGGCTATAGAAAGCTGGTTGCAATTTCAGTTTTATGCATCAGAAAAGACAGAACAAATATTAGAACAAATATTACGGTTAAACTCAAATATACTAATTGATTTTAAAAATATATATATAATCTTCGTTAATGACATCAGAAATATGACTGTTGGAGTTATGTCACATATGTAGATAACAAAAATATATGGAAATGTCTGCTATATCCAAAATTACAACCAACTGATTGCCACATTACCACAAAAGTGGAAGGGGAAGAAGGTAAGGAACTTGTCTGTCGGACCTATATTAAAGACCAACATTTGTTAAAGAAAATTGTGATTTAAAAAAAGTATATCAGTTTTATTTAAGGACCAAAAAAATGAAAGCTGCGCCATGCAGGTCGCAAAATAGTTAGGAAGAGATTTTCAATATGCCGATTCCATGGTGGTTTATGAACTGATACACAAAACAACACTGGGTTAAAACGTTTCAGTTTTTCCATTTAATTATTATACAAAATTCTTGCAACCAGTAGAATGTTATGTATATGAGGGGTACAAGCAATCCCAGTTCTGCAGATTTTGCTGCGAAGAGATAGTTAGCCTAGTGGTTAAGAGCCCTTGTTGATGTGCCCGTGAGCAAGGCACTTAACCCCAATTGCTCCTGTAAATCGCTCTGAATTACAGCATCAGTTAAATCACGTAAATGTAGCTTGTTTTTGGTCGCAAATGTAGGAATGGCTGAAGAATTACAACATTTACCTGGAACTAACTCTGCAAATAGCACTGCTGGGTGACTTGAAGAGCCATAGTCAATCGATCAATAATATAATAATAATTTTAGGAATCTTTAATTTACCATCTGTAGAAACTATGAAAATAGAAAGGTTCAGAACGTTTGTGAAACATTACAGCATAGTTGAAAAATGTATGGAAATTAGAGATAGATGAAAGGGTTGAGGGTAGCTGAAGTGTCGGACTAAAAACGAATAAATAAAGATAACTCATGTAAAATACACTGTGTCTGTAAAATGTATATAGTATGTATTAGCTGAAAGTAGAAGCCTAAGTATTGTTGTCCATTATTTTACTCCAATTAGGGGAGGGGTGGAAGGATTGGGGTAAAATGATAAAGAAGGAAACAAATATAATATACACTGCTCAAAAAAATAAAGGGAACACTTAAACAACACAATGTAACTCCAAGTCAATCACACTTCTGTGAAATCAAACTGTCCACTTAGGAAGCAACACTGATTGACAATAAATTTCACATGCTGTTGTGCAAATGGAATAGACAACAGGTGGAAATTATAGGCAATTAGCAAGACACCCCCAATAAAGGAGTGGTTCTACAGGTGGGGACCACAGACCACTTCTCAGTTCCTATGCTTCCTCGCTGATGTTTTGGTGACTTTTGAATGCTGGCGGTGCTTTTACTCTAGTGGTAGCATGAGACAGAGTCTACAACCCACACAAGTGGCTCAGGTAGTGCAGCTCATCCAGGATGGCACATCAATGCGAGCTGTGGCAAGAAGGTTTGCTGTGTCTGTCAGTGTAGTGTCCAGCGCATGGAGGCGCTACCAGGAGACAGGCCAGTACATCAGGAGATGTGGAGGAGGCCGTAGGAGGGCAACAACCCAGCAGCAGGACCGCTACCTCCGCCTTTGTGCAAGGAGGAGCAGGAGGAGCACTGCCAGAGCCCTGCAAAATGACCTCCAGCAGGCCACAAATGTGCATGTGTCTGCTCAAACGGTCAGAAACAGACTCCATGAGGGTGGTATGAGGGCCCGACGACCACAGGTGGGGGTTGTGCTTACAGCCCAACACCGTGCAGGACGTTTGGCATTTGCCAGAGAACACCAAGATTGGCAAATTCGCCACTGGCGCCCTGTGCTCATCACAGATGAAAGCAGGTTCACACTGAGCACGTGACAGACGTGACAGAGTCTGGAGACGCCGTGGAGAACGTTCTGCTACCTGCAACATCCTCCAGCATGACCGGTTTGGCGGTGGGTCAGTCATGGTGTGGGGTGGCATTTCTTTGGGGGGCCGCACAGCCCTCCATGTGCTCGCCAGAGGTAGCCTGACTGCCATTAGGTACCGAGATGAGATCCTCAGACCCCTTGTGAGACCATATGCTGGTGCGGTTGGCCCTGGGTTCCTCCTAATGCAAGACAATGCTAGACCTCATGTGGCTGGAGTGTGTCAGCAGTTCCTGCAAGAGGAAGGCATTGATGTTATGGACTGGCCCGCCCGTTCCCCAGACCTGAATCCAATTGAGCACATCTGGGACATCATGTCTCGCTCCATCCACCAACGCCACGTTGCACCACAGACTGTCCAAGAGTTGGCGGATGCTTTAGTCCAGGTCTGGGAGGAGATCCCTCAGGAGACCATCCGTCACCTCATCAGGAGCATGCCCAGGCGTTGTAGGGAGATCATACAGGCACGTGGAGGCCACACACACTACTGAGCCTCATTTTGACTTGTTTTAAGGGCATTACATCAAAGTTGGATCAGCCTGTAGTGTAGTTTTCCACTTTAATTTTGAGTGTGACTCCAAATCCAGACCTCCATGGGTTGATAAATTGGATTTCCATTGATTATTTTTGTGTGATTTTGTTGTCAGCACATTCAACTATGTAAAGAAAAAAGTATTTAATAAGATTATTTCTTTCATTCAGATCTAGGATGTGTTGTTTAAGTGTTCCCATTATTTTTTTGAGCAGTATATATATATATATGGGGGATTGAAAATTATGCAAACAATTACATTGATAGAACCAACAATCTGCAATATTAAAGCTGATCTACCCCCTACAAAAATAAATAAACTGTATAAAAATGTTCTAGCCAATAGTTCTGAAAGTAGGCTAATGAGCCAAACGGCTAATGGTCCCCGAAAATTGCATTCTAGATCACATTTGTGCAGATATGTGCACCACGTCATTGCTCTCTCGCTCGCTTGCGCTGCTGTGTGTTCATCCAGCTAGCTGTCACTCAAATGGAAAGGGGCTGAAGCTCATTGGGCATAACTCTAATTGCTAGGGGGCTGGCCCACATGGGGGAAATTGTAGTGAAAATGGCACCGCACAGCTCCCAGTACACAGTCATTTTCAAACTAGGGATTTCATGGCTAATTAAATAAGACAGTCATTCTGCTCATAGATTATGCATGTATGAACTACACATTGACACATCCAGCCCAAAGGAGGTAAAAAAAAAAAAAAGGCTTACTAGTCGCCAACGTTCCGGAGCAGGTCTTTAATTATCATTAAGGGGATAGCTGGGGATGGTTGTCACATGGAATGTAGGGTTGGCTGTCACTATCATCATTGCCACTGCCAGTACACAATAAATCCCAAGCTATTTTGTGCTTGTGCTATAAAGAGGTCACTTCTTTGCCTCTCTCTCACACACATATTTTTCCTGTCACACACCCACACACAGACACGTGTGTTCAAACACACAAATAGACACACATTTACTAAAAATGTCATCTTATTCTTAAGGCATAAAATGCAGAATTTTGTTAGGAATATTGTTTGATCAAACAAAGGCTATTTCTAAGAATCTGTTTGCAACATTGCTTCACTTCTTGTTACAAAAGCAATAAGCAACAAGCAAGCATTGTGACAACCCACCCCATGCTATGTGACATCAACCCCACGATGGGGCTGGTTGTCACAAGTGGACAGAGTGTGTTTGAAGGCTTATAAAATAAAATAACATGTTATTTGTCACGCTAACAGGGTTAGACTAACAGTGAAATGCTTACTTATGGGTCCTTTTCCAACAATGCAGAGTTAAAGATAACGAGGTAACTGAGGTAGCTACGTACTGTAGGTAGGGGTATTGTGACTAGGCAACAGGATAGATAATTAACAGTAGCAGCAGCATATGTGGTGAGTGTGAAAGTGTGTGTGTGTGAGTGGTGTTAGTATGCATGTGTGTGCATGTTATGTGTGTTGGTGTCAGGGATTGACATGAATTCAAAGCACACACATAATTGACACTGCCGGACTGCACACGCGACCTGAATGCAGTTAGTAAACCCTACAGGGTCTAACCCCTAAGTATGGCCTATAAAGGAAAGTGTGCCTCTTTGAGCTGTCATTGTGACTCTTCAGACAGTCACAAATTTAATAGGTCTATTTACAATTCACTACATACGCATCTCTGTCACAGACATGAAGTCTGTTAACAATTCAGAGAGGCATGAGGGAAAAGGCTATCTTCTCCTGTCCTAGAGCCTAGGCTACTTTCCTATCCAGTCCCAATCCCACTGAAACCCCAAATCCTGACTCATGTCACGCATGATAAATCCTAACTTTATTCTGCAATATATAGGTTGCATTGTGAAAGCACGTCTCTTGCCTACGCATATCAAAATACTGCTATAACATTTCCCCCGCTTCTCTGCGCTGTCTCGTACTAGCTGCCCATATGAGAGATAGAGAATGTGTGATCAACAAACGATATGAGAGTAGATATGGATAATAAGATACCTTGATATTTAAACTATTTGCACTCTTCTCTTCCCCGTTATTCATAAGCTGATCTGGTATCTTTATAATCATCAACTAGACTTTGCCAAAATATTCTGACATTTGTTGATTATTAAGTTATCTAGCAAGTTTAGCAACTTCGGTCATTGGAATTGTCATTTGACTGCCGTTTGTATGATTTGACAACGCTATAGTCGGGGTGTGCTCTGTGCGTCCTGAACGCGCTCTGTGTCGAGATAGCCTACTGCTGAAATGCATGAATTATGAATTAATTGAGGAACATGATAACGCTCAGAATTTATTAACGGCCTGTTTTGCAAATCACAACAATGTTATTGGTGATCAAAGATCATTCTATCAAGGCGTCACTACAGATCCGGGTTCGATCCTGGGTTGTGTCGCAGCCGGCCGCTTGACCGGGAGACCCATAAGAAAAGGCGCACAATTGGCCCAGCTGGGTTAGGGCAGGGTTTGGCCAGCTGGGATGTCCTTGTCCCATCGCGTTCTAGCGACTCCTTGTGGCGGCCAATCGCATGCACGCTTACTTCAGGTCACCAGCTGTACGGTGTTTCCTTCGACACGTTGGTGCGTCTGGCTACCGGGTTAAGCGAGCAGTGTGTCAAGAAGCAGTGTGGCTTGGCGGGTCGTGTTTTGGAGGACGCATGGCTCTCGACTTTTGCCTCTCCAGAGTCAGTGCAGCAATTCCAGCTATGGGACAAGACGGTAACTACCAATTGGATGTCACGAAATTGGAGATAAACAAATATATAATGAAAAAATAATTATAAGTTCATTCTATCATTACTAAATATCAGTTTAATTTGCTCTGAATTCTTTACATAGTGGTGCAGCGCCCCTCTTATTTGGGGAGAACCCTGGCATAGTGACCATATCTTTTAAAACGCTTTAAATGGGCACTTCCGGTTGTTAAGGAATTTCCCGGGACTCTGGATAATAATGAATTATTCCTGGTATTGAGACTTGGTATATTCTCGGGAAAATATGAATCCCAAGTGGGTGTATGTAGTGTGTGTTTTTATGTATGTGTCGGGGAGTCAGTGTAAGTATGTGTGAATGTGTGCGTAGAGTCCAGGCTGTGTGCATAGAGTCAGTGCAAGAGAGTTATTGCAAAAAAGGGTCAATGCAGGTAGTCTGGCTAGCCATTTGATTAGCTTTTTAGCAGTCTTGTTTAGAGGTCTTATGGACTGGGGATAGAAGCTGTTCAGGGTCCTGTTGGTTCCAGACTTGGTGCATTGGTACCGCTTACAGTGCAGTAGCAGAATGAACAGTCTATGACTTGGGTGGCTGGAGTCTTTTACATTTCTTGGGCCTTCCTCTGACACTGCCTGGTATAGAGGTCCTGGACGGCAGTGAGCTTGGCCCCGGTGATGTACTGGGCCATACACACTACCCTATGTAGCGCCTTGCTGTTGGATGCCAAGCAGTTGCCATACCAAGCGATGATGCAGCCAGTCAAGATGCTCTCAATGGTGCAGCTGTATAGCTTTTTGAGGATCTGAGGGCCCATGACAAATATTTTCAGCCTCCTCAGGGTGAGGAGGCATTGTCGTGCCCTCTTCATGACTGTGTTGGTGTGTTTGGACCATGATAGATCCTTAGTGATGTGGACACCGAGGAACTTGAAGTTCAGGACCGGCTCCACTTCCGCCCTGTCGATGTGAATGGGGTGTGCTCGGCCCTCCGTTTCCTGTAGTCCACGATCAGTTCCTTTGTCTTGCTGACGTTGAGGGAGAGGTTTTTGTCCTAGCACTACACTGTCAGGTCTCTGACCTCCTCCCTTTAGGTTTTCAACGTCGTCGGCCTATTACCGTCGTGTCGTCGGCAAACTTAATGATGGTGTTGGAGTCGCGAGTGGCCACGCAGTCGTAGGTAAACAGGGAGTACAGGAGGGGACTAAGCACACACCCCTTACGTGCCCTGGTTTTGAGGGTCAGTGTGGCAGATGTGTTGTTGCCTACCCTCACCACCTGGGTGCGTCGGTCAGGAAGACCAACATCCAGTTGCAGAGGGAGGTGTTCAGTCCCAGGGCACTTAGCTTAGCGATGAGCTTTGAGGGCACTATGGTGTTGAACTCTGAGCTGTAGTCAATGAATAGCATTCTCAAGTAGGTGTTCCTTTTGTCCAAGTGGGAAAGAGCAGTGTGGAGTACAATAGAGATTGCGTCATCTGTGGATGAAGGGTCAGGGAGAGGTTGAAAATGTCAGTGAAGACACTTGCCAGCTGGTCAGTGCATGCTCTGAGTGCGCATCCTGGTAATCCATCTGGCCCTGCAGCCTTGTGAATGTTAACTTGTTTAAAGGTCTTACAGTGACTCCATCTTGTAATTAGATATGAAGATAAAAAGGGTCAGCCCCCATTTCAACCCAAGACCTCGGTGTTTCTCCTAAATTTGAAAAGATATACTGGTGCTGAGAAATACACACAAGAGTAAAATATGTGACAACCAACGCCAGTCTCCCCTATATGATATTGTATATGATACAGACCTTTTTATATATATCCCAGAGTGTAGTGTATGGAAACATTGTCCAAATGACATAGGCCTGATTAGAGTATGAAAAGTGACTAAGCTGTTCAACTTTTCTGTGTTTTATTTGATGATTTTAAATTTATTGTGTCCACGTCTGGTTGAATTGTGTTTTTAAATGGTCAAATAAATTAAATCAAAATATATGCTGTACCTGGATCAGTTTTCCTAGAGTGGTGCCTCTACAGCGGATACTGTACTTCCAGTTCTTACTGCTCTTCTTCCCCCCAAACTCCTCAAAGCCACTTGGGATGAACCATCGACCCTGGACCAGAATGCACCTCTCCCCTGAAACAAACCAATGAGGAAGTCAGATGTCAACCAACAACCCTGGACCACAATTCTCCTCTCCCCTGGGACAAACCAATGAGGAAATCAGACATCAACCAGCAAATCTGAACCACAATGCACCTCTCCCCTGAGACAAACCAATGAGGAAGTCAGACATCATACACACCACCACAAATTAAAACCATGCAAAGTCAAATAGACCGTAGTACACATGTGCCTGACTGTGATTGAAACCTGGGTTTCCTGCAGAGAACATTTATTTTAAGTGCTGATGGGTAAAAAATAAAAGCTGTCCTTGAAGCCTTTAGTCATAAGTCACACGTAGTCGACATATATTTAGGACACCTCATGAGTTGTCCTAACCTGTTAAGAGTTACAAGCGGGTGTCTTGATAATAGAAAAATGCAGCGAGTCTGGTTCCTGCACCACATGCAATTACTTTGGAGTGGTTAAAATAATGTTTTGATATTTCTATATGATTAATCCATAAATAATCTAGACCTAATTGTAACAGTATCTCTTGAGCTTTTGGCAATGATTTCAACAGGCCTATTTCACAATTATATGCCTACGTTTTTCTTTTGATTCTTTATTTCCCTACATCATGTTATTTCAGTTATCCAACATCACTTTGCTAAAAAGATATGTTAAAATTGGGCATGCCTATAAATTGGGCAATTGACGGCTTGGGCTTACGTTGACTTTGTGTTCAATGAAAATGATAGACCTTTCAAACGTTGTATGCAACATTGAAGGCAAGATTGTCTGCAAGTGACTTGATGCCTCCTGTGGCAAAGAGATTCAGAGTTGTTAAATGGGAGTGACAAGTGTGTTGAAATAAAGGTAATCTTGTAAAAAACTCCACTTTAAACAACCATCAGAATTGGTTAAAGAACAATATGCATGCCAACATATTAGAGTAGGCAACAGTGGAGGCTGCTGAGGGGAGGACGGCTCATAATAATGGCTGAACGGCACGAATGGAATGGCATCAGATGGAAACCATGTGTTTGATGTATTTGATTCCATTCCACTCCAGCCATTACCACGAGCCAGTTCTCCCCAATTAAGGTGCCACCAACCTCCTGTGGTTGGCAAAGTGATCGTGCCAGGTAAAAATAATATCCAACTTTTTACCATTGCGACATTTTATGTAGGCTACAGTCACATTCACCATGGTTGCATGTTACCTATAGAGTTCACAGCTGGTAATGCCTCCTCGCGATTGGTTATTCCCCATTTGCCATGTCAATGAGCCTCATCACTATCTTTCCTTTGTGGTACCTCAAACTGTAATGATTACCAGCTGAGATAAAAATGTATGAGTTGATTTTACTCCTGGCTCAGAATTTGTGTCCAAAAATGGATGTAGCAACTGCAGATTGCCACTTTTAAGGTCTCAGGCAAGGATATTTGGGCAAAACACATCCACCATTACACACAAACACATCATATAAAGTCCTTGTTATGACCTACCTTTGGCCAGCTTGTCCCTGTTGAGCATGCCTTCTTTGTCCCCACAGGTGACTGGGAGCTGGGTCTTGTAGAAGGGCCAGGTCCAGATGTCATCTTTCTCCTTCTTACTGAAAGGAGATGCTGCATGGGGACACGTTGGGGACAGTCATTAAGATGTGACTTGATATTGATATTTCACCCCCGTAAAAAACAAACTTACTACCTATGCTATGAATTCAGGAGTCAAAATTTACTCAAGAAAATGTCTGTTTGAAGTTATAGGTACTTTAGACTTCCCTACTCAAGGCCTCCTCTTTCCCCCAGGGAACATGAAGCCGGGGACTCACAGTATTTGGGCCTCTGGACTTTCCTCTTCTGACTGGGGTTGGACTGGGTGGACGTGCTGGGCTGCTCCTCCTTAGCACTCTCACTTCTCTTTTCCTGGTTCCTCTTTTTCCTTCTTGTCTTCTTCTCCTCCTCCTCCTCTTCTCCTTCCGCTGAACCCTTCTTCTTCTTATCCTCCTCCTCCTCTTCCTTCTCCACCTTCTCTGGCAGTTTCTCATAGAATGTGAATGACCCTACAAGGGATTGGTGTAAAAAATGATTATTATTACAAATTAGACAGGGCTTTGAACGTCAACTTCAAAGTATCCACCATTGTGACTACATTTATATTATACTAGGAGTTAGAATTATATATAGATATTAGGCTATCCATACAATTGCCATAATAATACCATAATAATACAATAATAAGAGTGAAGACTCCAGAACTGACCTTCCAGCAGGCGGTTTCGGAGCAGGCGTAACGTGGGGTACTGCTGCAGGAGGTGGTCCCTGAACACACAGTTCCAGAACACCTTGATGCTGTCGGGCCTCTCTGCCTCCACCCAGTCCAACACCTGGTACACACCCTTCTCCCTCAGCTCCTTACTCCTACACCGAATCAGCTTCTGCAGGAGGGGTCAAATACAACACCATGGTCCAATTTATAGGGGTTAACAATTTGTGGCTGGAGTAGAGTGCTAGATTTGATTCTCTAGAAGCAACTACCATCCCAATCAGTTCCTTTTTACAGACAGAAATTCATGGGCACACGTCAGGCATTACTAATCAATGATCATCAACTCCGAAGTCCACTCTTACAATAACATTCAAAGACCTGTTATTTATATTGTTTGTACCCAGCTACTAATAGGACAGTGAATGGTCTTAGTGTACACAGAACACTCTTAGAATTAGTGTTGACTCGATGAACCCTGGAGATCATCATGGAATCTTTCGCGGATAAACCGGGAAATGGTTACAATCTTTTTTCCACCATTCATTTTTCCCATAATTCTTTAAAAACACTTACAATAAGGGTTGTGTTTCATGTAGGCTTACCCTGGCGTGACGTTTTGATAACCGTGTAAATCTCTCTAGGACAAAGTAACTTTTAACAATATATTCGCCTGTATTTACCCCCCCCCAAAAATGAAACGCTATTTAGCTGCTAATGTGGTTATCATAAAGAACCACAAATACCATGATGATCTGAATCGAGGCATAGGTAAGAATCTCTGGATTAACTATCTAATGTTAGCTAAATGTAGTCATGAATAAATTATCTACATTTCTTTAAATTGACAATTCTGTGAAATATATTGTGCAAGTTTAAAATTGACACATTACCTGTTAGCAAAGGTGTCAGCTAGAAATGACATGCAGGAGCTTGCAGGGATTTGTAGTCTTGCAGGATGTCTACTTTGACGCTAATTAGCACTTTCGAATCTGAGCGTAAATAGAACCGAATATATTGATAAAAGTCACCTTCTCCGAGAGAGATTTACAGCAGTCCTCCAGAGGAATTAATGGAATTACTATACAGTAATACAGTATTTCAGGACAAAATTAAATGTATTTAAGTATTTTTTGTAGTAGTGGAGAAAGTAACATTAACATTCAAAAACCAAATAGTTTAAGGAAAATGTTTTTATATTTATCTTATGTTTAGCTCACATTATATAATTTTAAAGTATGCAATAAACTCGTAAAAAATGTATGTATTTTTTACAATGGAAGAGCACCAAGATGGCTGCACGGTGGCTTCAATACAGCACCCACTTTCAGTCATCCAGGGTTTATACACATCATTGACCTTTACACAGGGGTTCCTCGAAGACCCTCGATGACCCTTTTCAGAGCGGTTCCTCAAGGAACCTTTTTCAACCGGCAAGGTTCCGCTGGTGTGGCAACCCAAAAGGTTCTTCCAGGAACATTTACTTGCAAAATAGGAGGAAGAATTTTACCAAAGAATTCTGTATTCTGTATTCTACAATTTATTTTGTTACAAGGTTGGATCAGGGTTTTATTTGGTAGAGTACTACTGTACAGTACAGTAAGGTGTACAGTAGAGTTTAAATCAGTAGAGTACAGTACAGTACAGTTTAGTTCAGTAGAGTACATTAGAGTAAATTATTGAACAATACAGTACATTATACTGAACTCTACTATGCTGTACTCTAATGTACTGAACTATACTTATTTTATTTACCATACTGTGCTCTACTGTATTGTACTGTACTCTCCTGTATTGTACTGTACTCTCCTGTATTGTACTGTACTCTCCTGTATTGTACTGTACTCTCCAGTCCGGACTGGACAAAATCTGAACCAATTATATACATTTTTGTTTGGGCCAAATATAGTCCGGACCAAATATGAACCAATCATACATGTCTATGTTTGAGCTAAATCAAGGCCTGTCGGGACAGGACCAAATCTGAACCAAACATAGACGTCTATGATTGGTTCAGATTTGGTCCAAACATCTACGCCCGTGGATGTTGAAATCAAGGCCGCTCCGGACCACACCAAAAAAAGACATTAAAAAATGAAGTCCGGACAAGAATGAAAAAAGACGTCGGCATTGGTCCGTCATTTTCCCCCAGACATGCCACTATGCAAATCTTATGCCATTAGTAACCCTAACATGTAATCCATATTGATTTTTATATTTTATTTTGAAAAGCATGTAAAAAAGTAGGTTTTAATCTCAGTCACAATTGTGACTGATGGGAACATGCAGTGCTCTGACTATAATAAAATTAAAACATATTTATCACTATTCCTCAGCCGCAATATCTATACACAGTGCATTCAGAAAGTATTCAGACCCCTTGACTTTTGTTACGTTACAGCCTTATTCTAAAATGTATTCAATTGTTGTTTTCCCCTCATCAATCTACACACAATACCCCATAATGACAAAGCAAAAACAGTTCTTAGACGTAAAAATATGTAATATCACATTTACATAAATATTCAGAGCCTTTACTCAGTACTTTGTTGAAGCACCTTTGGCAGCGATTACAGCCTTGAGTCTTCTTTGGTATGACGCTACAAGCTTGGCACACCTGTATTTGCGGAGTTTCTCCCATTCTTCTCTGCAGATCCTCTCAAGCTCTGTCAGGTTGAATGGGGAGCGTGGTTGCACAGCTATTTTCAGGTCTCTCCAGAGACATTTGATCAAGTCCGGGCTCTGGCTTGGCCACTCAAGGACATTCAGAAAATTGTCCTGAAGCCACTCCTGCGTTGTCTTGGCTGTGTGCTTAGGGTCATTGTCCTGTTGGAAGATGAACCTTTGCCCCAGTCTGAGGTTCTGAGCACTCCGTTCCTTTTTCCCTCGATCCAGACTAGTCTCCACATCCCTGCTGATGAAAAACATTCCCACAGAATGATGATGCCACCACCATGCTTCACTGTAGGGATGGTGCCAGATTTCCTCCAGACGTGACACTTGGCATTGTACTTCAGCCCACTTACCCACACACCTAAACCCAATTACTCACACACCCCAGCCCCATTAACCCTATGCCCTAACCCTAACACCCACATGCCAGCACCCTAATATTGATACAATCAAGTACCAGTACACCAATATCCTAGCCCTAAATGCCCTATTTACTAATCATAGACCCCAGTTCCTTTGCCAATACACCTCATCCCTGTTACCCACTTTCCTTAGGCCTGTATTCCCCAAGTCACCAACAGTAACCTACAGGTAACTGCCAAAATAAAGGAAACAACAATAAAATGTCTTAGAACAGCTTCAGTGCATCTTGGCATACATTTTTACAAGTGTATGGAAATCTATTGGAGGGATGTGACACCATTCCTCCACGAGAAATTCCATCATTTGGTGTTTTGTTGATGCTGGTGGAAAACACTGTCTCAGGCACCGCTCCAGAATCTTGAGATCTGGTGACTGAGACGGCCATGGCATATGGTTGTCATTGTTTTCACGCTCATCAAACCATTCAGTGACCAGTCTTGCCCTGTTGATAGGGGCAATGTCATCCTGGAAGAGACCACTCCCATCAGGTGAGAAAGTTCTCTCACGTCACCCCACTCCTCCGCTCTCTCCACTGGCTTCCAGTTGAAGCTCGCATCCGCTACAAGTCCATGGTGCTTGCCTACGGAGCTGTGAGGGGAACGGCACCTCCGTACCTTCAGGCTCTGATCAGGCCCTACACCCAAACAAGGGCACTGCGTTCATCCACCTCTGGCCTGCTCGCCTCCCTACCTCTGAGGAAGCACAGTTCCCGCTCAGCCCAGTCAAAACTGTTCGCTGCTCTGGCACCCCAATGGTGGAACAAGCTCCCTCACGACGCCAGGACAGCGGAGTCAATCACCACCTTCCGGAGACACCTGAAACCCCACCTCTTTAAGGAATACCTTGGATAGGATAAAGTAATCCTTCTAACCCCCCCCCAAAAGATCTAGATGCACTATTGTAAAGTGGTTGTTCCACTGGATATCATAAGGTGAATGCACCAATTTGTAAGTCGCTCTGGATAAGAGCGTCTGCTAAATGACTTAAATGTAAATGTAAATGTAAATGACTTATCATAGATTGAAGGTGATCACTCAGAATGGCTGTGTATTTATTAGTGTTAACCTTGCCCTCTAAGGTATTGAGTAAACCAAAACCATGCCAGGAAAATGCACCCCACACCACAACAGAGCCGCCAGAACTCTAATTTTATGTTTCCTTTATTTTTTCAGTTACCTGTATATCCAGCTATTCTCTGCACACCCCAACCCTGTTATTTGCATATCTTAGTCATGTGACCTTTGACCTGTATACACTTATCATTTCATAGATAAACCCATAGTACAGTGGTATAGCACCAATTAGTCAACTAAGCCTGATGACTCATAAACTGTAAAGCAGGTCTACCCCTGCACAGTAGGGCAGTAGCTACAAACAGTTGAAGTAGGAAGATTACATACACTTAGGTTAGAGTCATTAATACTCGTTTTTCAACCACTCCACAAATTTCTTGTTAACAAACTATAGTTTTGTCAAGTTGGTTAGGACATCTACTTTGTGCATGACACAAGTCATTTTTCCAACAATTGCTTAGAGACAGATTATTTCACTTATAATTCACTGTATCACAATTCCAGTGGGTCAGAAGTTTACGTACACTAAGTTGACTGTGCATTTAAACAGCTTGGAAAATTCCAGAAAATTATGTCATGGCTTTAGAAGCTTCTGATAGGCTAATTGACATAATTTGAGTCAATTGGAGGCGCACCTGTAGATGTATTTTAAGGCCTACCTTCAAACTCATTGCTTCTTTGCTTGACATCATGGGAAAATCAAAAGAAATCAGCCAAGACCTCAGAATTTTTTTTAGACCTCCACAAGTCTGGTTCATCCTTGGGAGCAATTTCCAAACGCCTGAAGGTACCACGTTCATCTGTACAAACAATAGTACGCAAGTATAAACACCATGAGACCACGCAGCCGTCATACCGCTCAGGAAGGAGACGTGTTCCGTTTTCTAGAGATGAATGTATTTCGGTGCGAAAAGTGCAAAAATATCCCAGAACAACAGCAAAGGACCTTGTGAAGATGCTGGAGGAAACAGGTACAAAAGTATCTATATCCACAGTAAAACGAGTCCTATATCGACATAACCTGAAAGGCCGTTCAGCAAGGAAGAAGCCACTGCTCCAAAACCGCCATAAAAAAGCCAGACTTTGGATGCAACTGCACATGGGGACAAATATCAAACTTTTTGGAGAAATGTTCTCTGGCCTGATGAAACAAAAATAGAACTGTTTGGCCATAATGACCATCATTATGTTTGGAGGAAAAAGGGGGATGCTTGCAAGCCGAAGAACACCATCCCAACCGTGAAGCACGGGGTGGCAGCATCATGTTATGGGGGTGCTTTGCTGCAGGAGGGGCTGGTGCCCTTCACAAAATAGATGGCATCATGAGGGTAGAAAATTATGTGAAGCAACATCTCAAGACATCAGTCAGGAAGAACAACAAAGTCAAGGTATTGGAATGGCCATCACAAAGCCTTGACCTCAATCCTATAGAAAATGTGTGGGTAGAACTGAAAAAGCGTGTGCAAGCAAGGCCTACAAACCTGACTCAGTTACACCAGCTCTGTCAGGAGGAATGGGCCAAAATTCACCCAACTTATTGTGGGAAGCTTGTGGAAGGCTACCCAAAAAGTGTGACCCAAGTTAAACAATTTAAAGGCAATGCTACTAAATACTAATTGAGTGTATGTAAAATTCTGACCCAATGGGAATGTGATGAAAAAAATATCTGAAATAAATCATTCTCTCTACACTTATTCTGACATTTCACATTCTTAAAATAAAGTGGTGATCCTAACTGACCTAAGACAGGGACTCTTTACTAAGATTAAATGTCAGGAATTGTGAAAAACTGAGTTTAAATGTAGTTGGCTAAGGTGTATGTAAACTTCCAACTTCAACTGTATGAGGACACAGAGGTATGAAATGTTTGTTTAGTGTCTCTTACACAATGGTAGACCATATGTGAGTTTTGCTGAATAGTCACAAGGGTCCCTGGTTTATCAGAGTATTGGGACATAGCCACAGGTGTAAACCTGGTTCATATGGGTATTTGTGCTGAGATATGCAGGCCTAGATATGGAACTCAGTCGGGGTCTCAACTTACTGTTGAGAGTTAGAATAGTAGAATAGTACACAAGATGCAATTTCGAAACTTGGTTGTGCATCAGCAGATTTCCTTGTTATGTCACTCACTGACAGTCACTCAATTAGCCCGTGTCACATAATTAGCTTTTAAAACTGCAAAAACTTCTCCCCACCACATGGCAAAATGTGTAGAATTGCAGGAAATTTGCTGTAAAACTGCAACAACAAAAACGTTATATTAAGCAAACGTATTTGTTTATTTTGTTAATAAAATACTTTTTCTGCTAACAGATCCCGCTGTACATATTCAATTATAGTTTTTAATCCCGGTGCTGAGTTAATGTGAGTTAATAACTAACAAACACTTTTTTACAACACGTTTAACATAGGCCAGGCCCTGCTGTTGACTCATATCACAGCAATAATGCCTTGCATTACACCTGGGAAGAAAACACTTCAATTGGCTCAACTTACCCCATGGCCATTGGCTCAATTTACCAGAAGGCAAACATTTATATATCAGCCCACACAGCTACAAGGATGCACTTTTCTGCTAGGTTTAGGAACTCATATTGAAGCTTACAGAGACCCCAACTAATGTGCTGTACAGAACAATCTTGTAATGATCTACTTTGGTTTAGATACAAGTATCATGATCTCTCTAACACAATGAATGTATTTGACTTGGTGAAAATCAGTTTTTTGGACATAACTTGCTTGCCACTTTTGGTTTCTTCCTTCACAGACTCCATCAGATGATGACCTCTTCCTAAATATTTGGTCAAATCTTGCACCAATCCCTTGTAATTACAGTAAAATACTGTGAAATACAAACCCTCACCTCAATAAATGTAATTAATTCATCCAATCATTTCAATGATGGTAGCATTTACTTTTTTTTACAGTATAGACCTAATACAGTCAATTTTACGGTAATGTACTGTGTCATTACACAGTACTTGCTATGATACTGTATTTATATTACAGTAGGTGTACTTTAATATTAAATACAGATTTTTATTTGCCACCGAGCTGCCAATAAATGACGTCAAATTCATAATGATCCCTTTAAAGTAAACGTATTGAAAATTACGGCACGTATGTAAACTAGACCCTTAAACATTAAACAAAATATCTAAACATTTCAACAATTCATTTGTTTTTTTAGCTTACAAAAGTAGGCTTACAAAAGTTGTTTTTCGGTATTGTGACCGATGGGATTAAATGTAACCTTTGAGTGGGTGGGTATGTCTATAGAAATGTTGGGGTCTCTACTGCTCACCTTGTACATTTCTTCCGGAATGAGGTGGTGGTCTCGGAGCTGGTTAAGAAAGGTGTGTGGTTGCTCCATGCACGACATTTCTGTCCTACTACAGCGGAAAAACCGCAGTAACTGCTCATCTGTCAAAAAATCCAACGGGTCCATTGGCGCCGATCGCAACTGCAGTTCACCTCTTCAATTCAGTTTCTTTGTTGAAAAGAAATGCTATATTTACCAGGTGACTGAATATTATTAACAGTTCAATAATTAACGAACCTGTTCATATTGGGTTGCACATATAGATTCAGAAATTAAAGTATGATTTTAGGCTATTTACATTTCAATTCAGGCCCAGGGTGGATAGATTCATTCAGACTATAGACGCGCAAAAGCAATCGAGACGAAAATACTCTACATTCCAGTTTGGACGATGGACGTAATCAAAAAGTTTTCAGCTGTAGACCTACAACATGTTGTTATTGTTATTTTCGAAAAAACAACAACAAATAGATCTCCCGCCAGCACGGAAGGCCACTTCAAATTACTTTTAGAAAGTGAAAGTGAAAGTGCACATATGACTGTAGCGTACTGGCCACTCTGCCGCCCTACGCGAGAGGACTACATTTCAGCCCCTTACGAGAATAGTCCCAGTAAGCAAAATTACGTTAAAAAGACGTCTACAATACGTATTTTTCCAGACGCTGAAGACAATTTCTGAAAGGTGAAAATAGTATTTTCCAGATGTTGAAATCAGGTTCATTTTCGGTTCTGATTGAAAGCTGAAAATACATCATTTATAGACCTCTACGTTTGGGCCAAATCAAGACTGGCCCAGACCAGACAAAATCTGAACCAAACAGACGCCTATGATTAGTTCAGATTTGGTCCAGAGTGGACCAAAAACCAACATCCGTGGATATGGAAATCAAGACCTGTTCAGATGGCACCAAAAAAGACATATGAGATGACCAAAAGGCATCAGTGTCAGTCAATGCTGTGAACCTGATTTCCACAATAAAAATCATCTGGACAATATCTCACAATACGATTAGACTAACATTTCGTTTTTAACAGCGGAGATTTGTATAAACCGTACTGTCTCTCTAAGATTTGCAACATTGTTTCAATATTCAAATCCAATTTCCAACTGTCCAAATCAAATCCAAATCAAATGTTATTGGTCACATACACATGGTTAGCAGATGTTAATGCGAGTGTAGCGAAATGCTTGTGCTTCTAGTTCCAACAGTGCAGTAATATCTAACAAGTAATCTAACAATTCACCCTACATCCAGCTAATACACACACATCTAAAGGGGTGAATGAGAATATTTACATATATATATTTGGATGAGCGATGGCCGAGAGGCAAGGCAAGGTGAAATAGATGGTATAAAATACAGTATATACACGTGATATGAGTAATGTAAGATATGTAAACATTATTAAAGTGGCAATATTTAAAGTGGCAATACTTAAAGTTTTCACTATATATTTTACCTCTTGGGGATGTCATTCGAAAACATAATGTTAACTTTCACTGCTATGCGGATGACACACAGCTGTACATTTCAATGAAACATGGTGAAGCCCCAAAATTGCCCTCGCTGGTAGCCTGTGTTTCAGACATAAGGAAGTGGATGGCTGCAAACTTTCTACTTTTAAACTCGGACAAAACAGAGATGCTTGTTCTAGGTCCCAAGAAACAAAGAGATCTTCTGTTGAATCTGACAATTCATCTTGATGGTTTTACAGTCGTCTCAAATAAAACTGTGAAGGACCTCGGCGTTACTCTGGACCCTGATCTCTCTTTTTAAGAACATATCAAGACTGTTTCAAGAACAGCTTTTTTCAATTCAATTGCAAAAATCTGAATTTTCTGTGCAAAAATGATGCAGAAAAATTAATCCATGCTTTTGTTACTTCTAGGTTAGACTACTGCAATGCTCTACTTTCCGGCTACCCGGATAAAGCACTAAATAAACTTCAGTTTATTACTCCAGTGCTAGCCTCCCTACACTGGCTTCCTGTTAAGGCAAGGGCTGATTTCAAGGTTTTACTGCTAACCTACAAAGTATTACATGGGCTTGCTCCTACCTATCTTTCCGATTTGGTCCTGCCGTACATACCTACACGTACGCTACGGCCACAAGACGCAGGCCTCCTAATTGTCCCTAGAATTTCTAAGCAAACAGCTGGAGGCAGGACATTCTCCTATAGAGCTCCATTTTTATGGAATGGTCTGCCTACCCATGTGAGAGACGCAGACTCAGTCTCAACCTTTAAGTCTTTATTGAAGACTCATCTCTTCAGTAGGTCCTATGATTGAGTGTAGTCTGGCCCAGGAGTGTGAAGGTGAACGGAAAGGCACTGGAGCAACGAACCGCCCTTGCTGTCCCTGCCTGGCCGGTTCCCCTCTCTCCACTGGGATTCTCTGCCTCTAACCCTATTACAGGGGCTGAGTAACTGGCTTACTGGTGCTCTTCCATGCCGTCCCTAGGAGGGGTGCGTCACTTGAGTGGGTTGAGTCACTGACGTGGTCTTCCTGTCTGGGTTGGCGCCCACCCATGATTGTGCCGTGGCGGAGATCTTTGTGGGCTATACTCGGCCTTGTCTCAGGATGGTAAGTTGGTGTTTGAAGATATCCCTCTAGTGGTGTGGGGGCTGTGCTTTGGCAAAGTGGGTGGGGTTATATCCTGCCTGTTTGGCCCTGTCCGGGGGTATCACCGGATGGGACCACAGTGTCTCCTGACCCCTCCTGTCTCAGCCTCCAGTATTTATGCTGCAGTAGTTTATGTGTCGGGGGGCAAGGGTCAGTCTGTTATATCTGGAGTATTTATCCTGTCTTATCCAGTGTCCTGTGTGAATTTAAGTATGCTCTCTCTAATTCTCTCTTTCTTTCTCTCTTTCTTTCTTTCTCTCTCTCGGAGGACCTGAGCCCTAGGACCATGCCTCAGGACTACCTGGCATGATGACTCCTTGTTGTCCCCAGTGCACCTGGCCGTGCTGCTGCTCCAGTTTCAACTGTTCTGCCTGCGGATATGGAACCCTGACCTGTTCACTGTGATTACTATTATTTGACCATGCTGATCATTTATGAACATTTGAACATCTTGGCCATGTTCTGTTTTAATCTCTACCCGTCACAGCCAGAAGAGGACTGGCCACCCCTCATAGCCTGGTTCCTCTCTAGGTTTCTTTATATGTTTTGGCCTTTCTAGGGAGTTTTTCCTAGCCACCATGCTTCTACACCTGCATTGCTTGCTGTTTGGGGTTTTAGGCTGGGTTTCTGTACAGCACTTTGATATATCAGCTGATGTAAGAAGGGCTATATAAATACATTTGATTTGATTTGACTAGTGATCCATTTATTAAAGTGGCCAGTCATTTGGTCGCAATGTAGACAGCAGCCTGTATGAGTTAGAGATAGCTGTTTAGCAGACTGATGGCCTTGAGTTAGAAGCTGCTTTTCAGTCTCTCGGTCCCAGCTTTGATGCACCTGTACTGACTTCCCCCCTTCCCCCTTCTGGATGGTAGCGGTGTGAGCAGGCAGTGGCTCGGGTTGTTGTTGTCCTTGAATATCAGGCTCTCTCTCGGTCCCTATGTCTCGGTGTGTGTCCAGGCTCCAGGGTGGGTGGTGTCAGGTCTGGGATTTCACACTTAGAGAATCATGCACCTGTACTGACGTATGTATGTATGTATGTATGTATGTATGTATGTATGTATGTATGTATGTATGTATGTATGTATGTATGTATGTATGTATGTATGTATGTATGTATGTATGTATGTATGTATTTATATATATATATATATACACTGCTCAAAAAAATAAAGGGAACACTTAAACAACACAATGTAACTCCAAGTCAATCACACTTCTGTGAAATCAAACTGTCCACTTAGGAAGCAACACTGATTGACAATAAATGTCACATGCTGTTGTGCAAATGGAATAGACAACAGGTGGAAATTATAGGCAATAAGCAAGACACCCCCAATAAAGGAGTGGTTCTGCAGGTGGAGACCACAGACCACTTCTCAGTTCCTATGCTTCCTGGCTGATGTTTTGGTCACTTTTGAATGCTGGCGGTGCTTTCACTCTAGTGGTATCATGAGACGGAGTCTACAACCCACACAAGTGGCTCAGGTAGTGCAGCTCATCCAGGGTGGCACATCAATGTGAGCTGTGGCAAGAAGGTTTGCTGTGTCTGTCAGCGTAGTGTCCAGAGCATGAAGTCGCTACCAGGAGACAGGCCAGTACATCAGGAGACGTGGAGGAGGCCGTAGGAGGGCAACAACCCAGCAGCAGGACCGCTACCTCTGCCTTTGTGCAAGGAGGAGCAGGAGGAGCACTGCCAGAGCCCTGCAAAATGACCCCCAGCAGGCCACAAATGTGCATGTGTCTGCTCAAACGGTCAGAAACAGACTCCATGAGGGTGGTATGAGGACCCGACGTCCACAGGTGGGGGTTGTGCTTACAGCCCAACACCGTGCAGGATGTTTGGCATTTGCCAGAGAACACCAAGATTGGCAAATTCGCCACTGGCGCCCTGTGCTCGTCACAGATGAAGCAGGTTCACACTGAGCAGATGTGACAGACGTGACAGAGTCTGGAGACGCCGTGGAGAACGTTCTGCTGCCTGCAACATCCTCCAGCATGACCGGTTTGGCGGTGGGTCAGTCATGGTGTGGGGTGGCATTTCTTTGGGGGGCCGCACAGCCCTCCATGTGCTCGCCAGAGGTAGCCTGACTGCCATTAGGTACCGAGATCCTCAGACCCCTTGTGAGACCATATGCTGGTGCGGTTGGCCCTGGGTTCCTCCTAATGCAAGACAATGCTAGACCTCATGTGGCTGGAGTGTGTCAGCAGTTCCTGCAAGAGGAAGGCATTGATGCTATGGACTGGCCCGCCTATTCCCCAGACCTGAATCCAATTGAGCACATCTGGGACATCATGTCTCGCTCCATCCACCAACGCCACGTTGAACCACAGACTGTCCAGGAGTTGGCGGATGCTTTAGTCCAGGTCTGGAAGGAGATCCCTCAGGAGACCATCCGCCACCTCATCAGGAGCATGCCCAGGCGTTGAGGGAGGTCATACAGGCACGTGGAGGCCACACACACTACTGAGCCTCATTTTGACTTGTTTTAAGGACATTACATCAAAGTTGGATCAGCCTGTAGTGTGGTTTTCCACTTTAATTTTGAGTGTGACTCCAAATCCAGACCTCCATGGGTTGATAAATTGGATTTCCATTGATTATTTTTGTGTGATTTTGTTGTCAGCACATTCAACTATGTAAAGATAAAAGTATTTAATAAGATTATTTCATTCATTCAGATCTAGGATGTGTTATTTTAGTGTTCCCTTTATTTTTTGAGCAGTGTATATTGAATTAAATAAATAAATTGTATCTCACCCTTTAACGAATGGGAATCGGTCGTTTTTTCTCTCGCGGAGAAAGGATTTTCAGGGAAAATGGGTCTGTGCGTTTCAAAACAATGCATTATTTTATATGAATACAGCCAGTTTTCAACATAAATATTTAAAATGTTGTTAAAGTGTAGTATTGTGTGTGGTAATGATGTACAGCTGTAGTCCAACAATGTTTATACATCAAACATTCGTGCATGTTTAAATTTTGCGCAGTAAAATTGTTTAAGTTACAATATCACTTCTCATTGTGTACATTTCAAGCTGTCAACAACAATAAAACAACCATCTAAATAATGTTTCTCGGACTAACACACTGTTGAGTTTCCTATTTACTAAAGAACAATCACTAAGACAAAACACAAAAAGTTGTAATATAATCTATATACATGTCATTCTATACTGTAAACAGGTACATTCTGAAAGATTATGATGTTGATGTGATAACACATTTTTTTATTCATCTCTCAATTTAGGATAATACTGTTTATTTTATACTTTACTTAAATTGTATTATTTATCTTGTCTCATACCATGCTAATAATACACTACCAAGCAATGCAAACGGATGTGGAATTAACCTCATAACAGGTATGTGGCTTTTTGGATCAAGAATTGATCAATAATACCAATAGGCTTGATCAGATCCTCTTCCCTATTAAGGCATCATATAATGCACATCATATAATGCACAAAAGTGTACACTTTTGTTTCACAGTAGATTTGTTTAGGACCACCAAATAACCCTTTCAAAAAGAGGCTGGCTTGATTGACTGTGACAGCCCCTACCCTGGAGAGCAGCTCTCCTTTGATCCCCAACCTAGGAAAATCACCTGTTGTTTGGGTATGTTATGTATATATGCCCTCCTATTGTTGAATTATTTAGATAAAAAAACATTGTTTTAAACACCCCTGCAAAGACATACACACACACACACACACACCCACACACACCCCAGGATAGATCAAATGCATACACATGCTTTAACATATACAGATGCACTATCTTGTTTAAATAAACACCTACTAAATAAAGCGTGACAGCTTCAAAGGAATCGATTCACTATATGCAGAAATTAACACTCACTCTAAGTCTCTCACCGTTACCGCCTGCTATAGACCACCCTCTGCCCCCAGCTGTGCTCTGGACACCATATGTGAACTGATTGCCCCCCATCTATCTTCTGAGCTCGTGCTACTAGGTGACCTAAACTGGGACATGCTTTACACCCCAGCCATCCTACAATCTAAGCTTGATGCCCTCAATCTCACACAAATTATCAATGAACTTACCAGGTACCACCCCAAAGCCATAAACACGGGCACCCTCATAGATATCATCCTAACCAACTTGCCCTCTAAATACACCTCTGCTGTTTTCAACCAAGATCTCAGCGATCACTGCCTCATTGCCTGCATCCGCAATGGGTCAGCGGTCAAATGACCTCCACTCATCACTGTCAAACACTCCCTGAATAACTTCAGCAAGCAAGCCTTTCTAATCGACCTGGCCCGGGTATCCTGGAAGGATATTGACCTCATCCCGTCAGTAGAGGACGCCTGGTTATTTTTTTTAAATGCCTTCCTCACCATCTTAAATAAGCATGCCCCATTCAAGAAATTTAGAACCAGGGACAGATATAGCCCTTGGTTCTCTCCAGACCTGACTGCCCTTAACCAACACAAAAACATCCTGTGGCGTTCTGCATTAGCATCGAACAGCCCCCGTGATATGCAACTTTTCAGGGAAGTTAGAAACCAATACACACAGGCAGTTAGAAAAGCCAGGGCTAGCTTTTTCAAGCAGAAATTTGCTTCCTGCAACACAAACTCAAAAACGTTCTGGGACAGAGTAAAGTCCATGAAGAATAAGAACACCTCCTCCCAGCTGCCCACTGCACTGAGGATAGGAAACTCTGTCACCACCGATAAATCTACTAGCATTGAGATTTTCAATAAGCATTTTTCTACGGCTGGCCTTGCTGGCTACCCCTACCGCGGTCAACAGCACTGCACCCCCCACAGCTACTCGCCCAAGCCTTCCCCATTTCTCCTTCTCCCAAATCCAGTCAGCTGATGTTCTGAAAGAGCTGAAAAATCTGGACCCCTACAAATCAGCCGGGCTAGACAATCTGGACCCTTTCTTTCTAAAATTATCTGCCGAAATTGTTGCAACCCCTATTACTAGCCTGTTCAACCTCTCTTTCGTGTCGTCTGAGATTTCCAAAGATTGGAAAGCAGCTGCGGTCATCCCCCTCTTCAAAGGGGTGGACACTCTTGACCCAAACTGCTACAGACCTATATCTATCCTACCCTGCCTTTCTAAGGTCTTCGAAAGCCAAGTCAACAAACAGATCACCGACCATTTCGAATCCCACCGCACCTTCTTCACTATGCAATCTGGTTTCAGAGCTGGTCATGGGTTCACCTCAGCCACGCTCAAGGTCCTAAACGATATCGTAACCGCCATCAATAAGAAACAATACTGTGCAGCCGTATTCATTGACCAGGCCAAGGCTTTCGACTCTGTCAATCACCACATCCTCTTCGGCAGACTCAATAGCCTTAGTTTCTCAAATGATTGCCTCGTCTGGTTCACCAACTACTTCTCTGATAGAGTTCAATGTGTCAAATCGGATGGCCTGTTGTCGGGGCCTCTGGCAGTCTCTATGGGGGTGCCACAGGGTTCAATTCTTGGGCCAACTCTTTTCTCTGTATACATCAGTGATGTCGCTCTTGCTGCTGGTGTGTCTCTGATCCAGCTCTACGCAGACGACACCATTCTGTATACTTCTGTCCCTTCTTTGGACACTGTGTTAACAACCCTCCAGACGAGCTTCAATGCCATACAACTCTCCTTCCGTGGCCTCCAACTGCTCTTAAATACAAGTAAAACTAAATGCATGCTCTTCAACCGATCGCTGCCTGTACCTGCCCGCCCATTCAGCATCAATACTCTGGACGGTTCTGACTTTGAATATGTGGACAACTACAAATACCTAGGTGTCTGGTTAGACTGTAAACTCTCCTTCCAGACTCACATCAAACATCTCCAATCCAAAGTTAAATCTAGAATTGGCTTCCTATTTTGCAACAAAGCATCCTTCACTAATGCTGCCAAACATACCCTCTTAAAACTGACCATCCTATCGATCCTCGACTTTGGCGATGTCATTTACAAAATAGCCTCCAATACCCTACTCAATAAACTGGATGCAGTCTATCACAGTGCCATCCGTTTTGTCACCAAAGCCCCATATACTACCCACCACTGCGACCTGTACGCTCTCGTTGGCTCCCCCTTTATCTCAGCTCACTGGTCACCATAGCAGCACCCACCTGTAGCACGCGCTCCAGCAGGTATATCTCTCTGGTCACCCCCAAAGCCAATTCCTCCTTTGGCCGTCTCTCCTTCCAGTTCTCTGCTACCAATGACTGGAATGAACTACAAACATCTCTGAAACTGGAAACACTTATCTCCCTCACTAGCTTTAAGCACCAGCTGTCAGAGCAGCTCACAGATCACTGCACCTGTACATAGCCCATCTATAATTTAGCCCAAACAACTACCTCTTCCCCTACGGTATTTATTTATGTATTTATTTTGCTCCTTTGCACCCCATTATTTCTATTTCTACTTTGCACTTTCTTCCACTACAAATCTACCATTCCAGTGTTTTACTTGCTATATTGTATTTCCTTTGCCACTATGGCCTTTTTTGCCTTTACCTCCCTTATCTCACCTCATTTGCTCACATTGTATATGTACTTATTTTTGTACTGTATTATTGACTGTATGTTTGTTTTACTCCATGTGTAACTCTGTGTTGTTGTATGTGTCGAACTGCTTTGCTTTATCTTGGCCAGGTCGCAATTGTAAATGAGAACTTGTTCTCAACTTGCCTACCTGGTTAAATAAAGGTGAAATAAAAAAAATAAAAAAAATAAACAGTGTCGAAAGTAGGATAAATGGCAGGGTTTTTGTGTGTGTGAATGGTTGTGTTGGTGATTAGGACTCCCAATTGAAGGCAGGTGTGTTGAGTTGCCTTTGATTGGGAGTCCTATATAGGAGTGTGTGTTTTTCTTTGGGGTTGTGGGTAATTGTTTCTTGTTTAGTGTGGTTGCACCTGACAGGACTGTTGGCTGTCAGTTTCCTTGTTTTTGTTCTTGTATAGTGTTCGTTCTAATTAAATTGAAGGATGAATACTAACTCTGCTGCATTTTGGTCCATTTCTGAAGACAGCTGTGACAGTAAGCAAGAAATATATTGAAAACATTCTGTTTGAGCTTAAAACGGATCAGAACGAAAATATTGAATTTACTTATGGTAAAACGATTGTAAAACTCCACTTTAGACCCACCAAAACCTCTCCACATATCTAATATATTATTAGTATTATATATATATATATATATATATATATATATCCAACCACAATTTAATAACAACATATCGGTGCGAGAATTTTACAATCTCTTCCTGGCTACCGGGAGGCATCTAAAAGATCTCTCTTTACCTATTGACAGAAATGCTTTTGCAGAGGGTTACACATTGTATGCTTTCAATTTATCCCCTGATGATGACACCTCAGGAAATCTGTCTGTGGTGTCCCAAGGTAACCTCAGGCTGGAAATGCGTTTCCGTACACCTTTAGCTTGTACAGTTAGTATGATTGTTTATGCATGCTCTGATTCAATCTTGGAAGTGAATGCCCGAAGACAAGTCTTAGTGCATAATTAGTAAGATATTAACGATCGTTGAGCAAAAACATGAATACCCAAGAGCTAGAAGGTATCATGATCCGCATGATTGGAGAACAATTTTGTGGAGTCTGGGCTTGTGATGAACTAGCTATTGAGAAATGGAAGGAGCGATCGGCCATGTTTATTGTCAATACCCATCCTAAACAAATGCCGGGTGAACATTGGCTAGCTGTGACATTAAAAGATGAAAGAGGAAGAAAAATCGCAACTTCTTTTGATTCCTACGGCTTACCCCCCGGATTTTTACATTTCCCCACATCTATTTTTAAGCAAGTCCATCATATGAGGACCCTTGACAAAATCCCCCTGAAAGATAAACTCTCCTTTATCATTCCAAGTAGCGGCCCCCTTTGAGTCTTTTATCTTGTTCATAATGCATCTAACATTTTTCCTGTTACGTGCCGGAACATGTGTCAACATGTCATGCATAACATTATCTTCAACATGCATTTGATCTTCAACCGGTAAGATCACCGGTCCAGGCATTACAGGGGCATGGCTCTCTTTAGGCGCATCATCTTTTAAAGGGTCCGGTAGGGAAAGCGATAAATGGTTAGTTTCTCTCTCACCTTGTTTTACCAAGGCCAAATACCCTTGCAAGAGGTTTGTGCATTTTTGGACCTTATCATAGGGGTTCAATCCTTTTCTGTTCAAAAGATCCTTCATGGCCATATCCAAATCATTTTCCGCTGTTTGTCTGATATTTTCAGGACCCTGTAATTGCTGTTTAAGTCTATCCAACTCTTGTTGAGGCACCAAGTACATTTTATTTGCCATCACACTCTGTGTTCAACCCCCATGTCTGGCAGCAATAAGGCTGGTGATGAAGGGCAAGGCTATACTTAGTAAAGGTAGAAGAAAACCCCCAGACTGTTGTATGGTGTGTCTTTTCTTTTGAAGACTGGCCCTTTTATTGGCAATGAGTTTGATCGCGGTCTTTTGTCTTTTTAATTTTTTTAATTGGGTCAGGGTGAGTGGAATGCGGCCTTTGAGAAGATTCAAAGCAATCTCACATAGGGATAATATGAGATCTGAAGAACAGTGATCCAAGATGGCCTTCCGTTCTTTAGGGGTAGCCCCAACTAGGCTTCTCAAGAGCGATAGGTTTCTTTTTAAACGCAGAGACATATCGGTTACTTTTTAGGAATGTAAACGGGTTGGCCACTCCCACGGAAACAATCCTGTTCAGAGCCTCGGGTGTTCTGGAGTATTTGATTTTAAATCCACGATTAAATAAGAAAATGGCGCTTTGGTAGCGTCCTCATAGCTTTCCATAAAGTAGGATTTCCTTCCAGGGTACATCTGCTGAGCTAGTGTTAATTTGTAGTTTGTCTCTAGGGTCTTTGAACAAAACCATGTAATTGGCGTTCAAACTAATGGTACGGCTGTTTTTACCTTGGTGAAACACATTTTGTACCAAGTAAAGCACGGACCGGTTTCGATGATGAGTATATTGTGTAAAAGCTTGTGCAATTTCAGGATGTTCGCTATCGGCAAATAGCATATCGTCCAAAACCAGCAAATTGTTTTTATGAGGAGGTAAAAGTTCATCATCAGACAGGCATGCGGGTATTCCTTCAACAAACTTGATTTTTATTTTCTTCAACAGCTCATCATACAAAGGTTGATAACATGAATAACACCACACAATATTGTCAGGTTTCTGAGATAATACATGTTCAGAATTCTCTAAAATACTTTATGCAAAACACGTTTTACCGCTATTGGATGGTCCTGCGATTAAGGCTGAAAATGGTAGTTGCAACCTGGGATCAAAACCTACAGCAACCATTATATCTTAAGGGTTAAGACACACGGGGCTTGTAACATAAGTCAGTAACCAAAGGGAAAGGTGGTCCCGTCAAGTAAAAGCAATCTCTTGTCATAGACTACCCGGAATCTTTTAGTAAGTGGGGCTGTCAGGCGTGTGCGTACTTGTGCTGAAGTCAGGTGCAGGAGAGCAGAGAATTGTGAACAGGCGCACACTTTATTTCGGCAGGAGCGAATATACAGACAGACACAGCTGCGTCCAAAAAACCTCCAACCAACAAGGCAAAGTGTAAAACTCGCAAAAACAGTCACAACCATCAAATGTATACAAACAGGCTTCGTGAAATAACACGAGAGAAAACGCACACAAGCCTAGTGCGTACAAAAACACGTACCACACAAACAATCTAACACAAAGACATGAGGGGGAAAAGAGGAATAAATACATGTAGTGTGATTGGGGAACGAAAACCAGGTGTGCAGGGAACAAGACAAAACAAATGAATAGATGAAAAATGGAGCGGCGATGGCTAGAAAGCCGGTGGCGTCAACCGCCGAACTAACAAGGAGAGGAGCCGACTTCGGCGAAGTCGTGACAGGGGCATTCCTTTTTATCCCTAACAATCTTTTTGTAGGAGTTAAAAATGTCCAATTCACTATTCCGGTCGTTTATGAACCCCTCGACCAAGCGTGTGATTGATTCCAAGTTTACACGCGGGGCATTTTCATAGTTTTGAGTCACGCCTTTGATACAGTTGTGTAGTCTATCGCCCGCCCTGCTGATCATGCTCTATCTGAACTACATTATGCTTTCATTATTTTGCATAAAATCTTTATTGACCTTCAATTATTACTGAATACGTGTAAAACAAAGTATATGTTGTTTTCTAGAGTGTATAAAAAATATTCTAATGATTGAATTTGTATCAGCATAGACGTTAAGCTGACTTTTAAAAAACATATGAGTTAGTTAATTAAGATGCTGAATATAAAAAGAGGCTTCTTCTATAGAAATAGGTCAGGCCTCTTGCTTAATAGTACAAAGCAGATCATTCAATCTATGTTCTTACTGGTTCTAGACTATGTTGAAATAATCTATATGAATGCAGCTGGCCCTTCATTAAAGCCTTTAGATGCATTTGACCAAAGAGCACTTTGTTTTCTTATGGGTGCTGGTTCAGTACACATCCCTACATTCTCTATCCTAAAGTAGGCTGCCCGTCTTTGAGGTCACGTAGGTCAATTCATTGCTCTCTTTGTAAAGCTCTTTTACATACTGTAAACTCCCTCTGTTGCTAACATGTACAATAACCATTAGACGTACGAGTCAGAGTTATCACACACAGTGTCAGGGATTGCTAACTCTGGAAATTCTTTTGGTCTGTACAGAGTTAGGTAAATCGGCTCTTTGCCTCTTACATGTGGAATAATCTCCAAGCTTCTCTAAACGATGATGTTTTGGTGTCTCTAGGTTAATCTCTAGACTGCTGAATGAGGCCTGTTACAACTTACTTACAAAACCTTTAAAGGAGTTTGTGAAACCATTCAGTCATGGATGTAAGTAAACATATTTCATACGTATTGCTTGTTACAGAAGACTACTGTTGTACATTGAATAGCCATTCATCCCCGTTACACCTTAATGTGATGGTTTTCTATATCTGTACATGTTTATAATCCACATAGTGTGAATAGTCGTTTCCTTAAAGTTATTACCCCCTAAACCTGAATCTGAAATGACCTTTTATGATCTTTCATTATGCAAACATTTGTTTATTAGATTATATTTCTCATTAAGAATAATGTTGCTTTAATTCTATATGGGTCATGCTTTGCTTTGGTCATGTGTTCTCTTATGGGTCAATGATTTTAATTACAATATAGCAATTATGTTCTCAGCTCAATTACTTAGAAGGGCGTGTGGTCCCACCCCTCCTGTGTGTTCCCAGGTACATATTTGGGAGCCCATATACATTCAGTATGTAAGGCTTACTAGTTATGGCAAATGTTAGGAAGACCTGTTGGTTGTAACAAAAACAAAACAAAAATTAAATAAAAAAAATAGCAAAGTTTTATACTTTGACCCCATACATTTTATTTGGGTCTTTTTCATTCACCCTGTTTCTTGGCTCCAGCCATTGGAAGCTCGGTGCATGTACAAAGAAAAAGAACGCAATTCAACCATTGATGGATGGTGACAAAAATAATGACATTGCAAGTAGTCATGTTAAGGTTTTCAATGTTTTATTGGTGGCGTTTTATGGATTTGCATGTGGCTGTGCATTATATGATGCCCGAATAGGGAAGAGGATCTGATCAAGCCTATTGGTATTCTTGATCAATTCTTGATCCAAAAAGACACACACCTGTTTTGAGGTTAATTCCACATCCGTTTGCAGTGCTTGGTAATGTATTATTAGCATGGTATGAGACAAGATAAATAATACAATTTAAGTAAAGTATAAAATAGACAGTATTATCCTAAATTGAGAGATGAATAAAAAAATGTGTTATCACATCAACATCAAAATCTTTTAGAATGTACCTGTTTTCAGTATAGAATGACATGTATAAAGATTATATTACAACTTTTTGTGTTTGTCTTAATGATTGTTCTTTAGTAAATAGGAAACTCAACGGTGTGTTAGTCCGAGAAACATTAATTAGATGGTTGTTTCATGCTTGTGAAACCTTGAAATGTACACAATGAGAGGTGATATTGTAACAACAGTTTTGAATGGGTAATTGTATCAAATATATATCATTGTATGTTTGAATTAGAGCTCATTTAAAATGTTTTCATCACTGCCTGGTAAACACATTCTTGTAAGTTGGCGCTACTGTACGTGATTATATGGGGCTGCTGTACAGATCATTTTTTCCTGAGTTCCCAGTTGCCTTGAACTCCCTGAAGTCAAGTTTTCGCAGTTCCGAGGTAACTGTTTTGAGCGCGGCACAAATCATGCTTCATTGACAGCATGGCCAATGTTGCATGTTTATTTTAAACTTGGAAAAGAGACCCTTAATCCCAGATTTGGTTCCACACAGCCACTGCACTGAATAGCAGGCTAGTGATTGCTTTGCAATGCTTGCAGTTAGCCACTGACTCCTTCCAAACTACTCATTGTTCAATTTGCGATTTCCAACTTGTTGTGTAATGTTTATATCCTATGGCCGATGAGCACCGATACGTTTAAGAAATAATTTCTCTTCATATGACAAGGATTAAAAATATTTGCCAGTAGATTGTCGACTTGATTCATGATGATGACTGCTAGCTAAGATTTTGAAAGTATGATTTTGACATGATCAGTCCAATCAATGCTACTGTAGATATAACGTGATTTGACATCCTTTTACCTGTGGCCATGACCTTGAGCCTTCTTGGATGGGCACTTCTAGTGTAACTCTATGGCAGAACCCAAGGGGCTTGAATTTTCAAGCTCTACCCTTAGACTTGGCAGTGACGTTGTGCCCCCATGAGTGACAGAACACTGAGCTAATCACGGCGCAGCGAGAGAACATTACCAACACCTACGCTCCGTATATTCCCGCTGGCTGCCTCACCACCACAGAAAGCATTGAGCTTAGGTGGCTGGAGTCTAACAATTTTCCGGGCCTTCCTGATTTGGGATGGGGTCGTCTGACATGATTGTGTTCAAGTGCTTTTGAAATCTGAACAATTCTTCATTATAATGTCAGTTAGCTTGCTTAACATTGACAGTATGTCAAAAACATATTTGTTGTAATCTTTTGGTTGAAAGTGGGTAAAAGGTCAGTGGAGAAACATCTCAACTCGGAAAAACAACATTTCATCATTTTATCAGAGTTTGCCACTTGTAATTCTGACTTGGAGGATCATTCAAGTGGAATTTCTAGGAGGTTCCGATAACTCTGATGCAGCATAAGGCGATGGGTCAGGTCATAGGTTAGGTTTAAACGTAGATTCAGCGAGATGACGTAGATGCACAAAGTAAACAGTTGTAGCACACGAGGTTGGTGGCACCTTAATTGGTGAGGAAGGATTCGTGGCAATGGCTGGAGCGAATAGGTGGAATGGTCTCCATGTGTTTGATGCCATTCCATTTGCTCCATTCCGCGAAATTATTATGAGTCATCCTCCCCTCAGCAGCCTCCACTGAGTTGTATTGGGTACATTTCCGCAACAACCAGTAGCGTTGAAGGCGAGACTAAACTTCTCCACTCTTTTGATCTGGTAGCTTCCACAGTGAAGCAGCGTGAAGCACACCTGTGCACATGCTCGGATACTCTGTGTGACTGTGTGAGAACAACGTCTTGCGTCTCACTCATCTCAATCTGCGGTGCTGCAACATCATCACGCTTAGTCTACCTTTAAATTAGTGTGACCGGCCAGTTTCAGAAGCTTGAAAACTCCATTAGAAAAGAAATCTTGAAAACCCCATTCGATTTTTGCCCAAAATGTGGCAAAATGGGGCCTCCCACTCCTCTTTCTATTCTGGTTAGAGACAGTTTGCGCTGTTCTGTGAAGGGAGTTGTATACAGCGTTGTATGAGATCTTCAGTTTCTTGGCAATTTCTCGCATGGAATAGCCTTCATTTCTCAGAACAAGAATAGACTGATGAGTTTCAAAAGAAGGTTCTTTGTTTCTGGCCATTTTGAGCCTGTAATCGATCCCACTAATGCAGATGCTCCAGATACTCAACTAGTCTAAAGAAGGCCAGTTTTCAGCTGTGCTAACATAATTGCAAAGGATTTTCTAATGATCAATTAGCCTTTTAAAAGGATAAACTTGCATTAGCTAGTGTGCCATTGGAACACATGGGTGATGGTTGCTGATAATGGGCCTCTGTACGCCCATGTAGATATTCCATAAAAAGATCTGACGTTTCCAGCTACTTTAGTGATTTACAACATTAACAATGTCTACACTGTATTTCTGATCAATTTGATGTTATTTTAAACGGACCAAAAAATCATAATCTGTGTACACGAGAAGGACTTTTCTAAGTGACCCCAAACTTTTGAACGGTGGTGTATATTTTTTTGTAAACTCAGAATCTCTTTATGTAATAGTTGACTTTGGTTGAAGATCTGATAACATTAGGTATAACAATATGCAAAAATTGAGAAATTCATAAAGGGGGCAAATACTTTTTCACGGCACTGTAGAAGCAACAGTCATTTTTCATACTTTGATCTGGTTTCTTAAAAAGATCATAACATTTCATGAAACACATAGTTTTGACTGTTCATGAACTTTAATGTTGCACAATCTCAAGATAGAAAGGATATAGGCTAATGCCCAATGTAAACATCCACACACCACTCCCTCCTTATAAGGATGTTTTCAGACCCTTCAATCACTTCTCCAAAAATATACACATTTATTTAGGTCTAGCATTACTTTAAAGATCAATATTTACCCGAAATATGAATGTCATTAATTACATTGCATAGAAGATAAAAGTGACTTCAAACCAAAAACAAATTCAGTGAGTTTTATTGTTTCAAGACATTAAGTTAAATATGCATTTGTGTGTTGTTTTGTCATATAGCAGTGGTTGATTTTAGTTGATAAATCTACTATACTTTTATATAAGAAATTCTGATTAAATTATATCAATTAAAGATAGAAATGACAAAAACATGAAGTTATAAATATTATACTGACACATTGCATTACAATACACTATGAATATTTAACTGTCAAATTATTCAGATCAATAATGTGGTGCTAACCGTTGCCTGGCTTGGATCAGAAAAATAGGCCTAGAGAACACAATTTCAACAAGAAAAAGAACAATGTATTCACGGAGGCCCAATTCTCAAGGGATGACAGCAGTGTATTGAGGAGGCAGGTGGTTCTGTTGAAACCCTGTACCCATACCGTCTCCCTCAGGACCCTTTGGGTAGTTCCCAATCTGTAGAAACAACACAGTACATAATAGGACATGTATGACCTTAACTACTGTATAGTTAAGTCCCAAATGGCACCCTATTCCCAATATATAGTGCTCTACTTATGACCAAAGGCCGCACCATATACCCTATATAGTATACTGGGCCAAAGTAGTGCACCATACAGGGATTAGGATGCCGTTTGGGTTGCATCCTATGATAGAAATTCTACAATAAAGAGATGATAACAAAAAAGCTACAGTACACATGCTCAGTATCTATAACTTAAACTGATTACTTACTGGGTTGAGCCTGTAGAGTGCCAATATTGCATGATTATTATATCATTTTTAAGTTTTCTATTCATTTCTATTCATTTTAAATGTTTATTTTGAATTTAGTGGCAGTTAGTTTTCAGACCTTTATTGTTCATTTTTATTTAGTTTAAGTTGTATAAAAATATTTATATTTCATTTTTATATTATTTATTTTTAGTGTTACGGACAGAATCAAATCTAATTTGATTTGATACATGCTTCGTAAACAACAGGTGTCGACTAACAGTGAAACGCTTATTTACGGGGCCTTCCCAACAATGCAGAGAGAGAAATAAAAAAAAATGGTTGAAAAATAATAAAACGAGGAATAAATACACAATGAGTAATGATATCATGGCTATTTACACGGGGTACCAGTACCCTGCATAGAGTCAATGTGCAGGGGTACGAGGTAATTGAGGTAGATATGTGCATATAGGTAGGGGTAAAGTGACTAGGCAACACAATAGATAATAAGCAGTAGCAGCAGCGTATGTGATGAGTCAAAAGAGTTTGTGAAAAAGGGGGTCAATGCAGATAGTTCGGGTAGCTATTTGGTTAACTATTTATCAGTCTTATGGCTTGGGGGTTGAAGCCGTTCAGGGTCCTGTTGGTTCCAGACATGGTGCGTCCGTACCGCTTGCCATGTGGTAACAGAGAGAACAGTTTATGACCTGGGTGGCTGCAGTCTGTATATGTTTAAGGCCTTCATTTATTACCGCCTGGTATAGAGGTCCCGCCAGGTCCCTGCTCTTCTCCTTATAGGCTGCTTCATCGTTGTCAGTGATCAGGCCTACCACCGTTGTGTCGTCAGCAAACTTGATGATGGTGTTGGAGTTGTGCATGGCCACGCAGTTGTGGGTGAACAGGGAGTACAGGAGGGGACTAAGCACACACCCCTGAGGGGCCCCCGTGTTGAGAGTAAGCATGGCGGATGTGTTGTTCCCTACCCTCACCACCTGGGGCGGCCCGTCTGGAAATCCAGGATCCAGTTGCAGAGGGAGGTGTTCAGTCCCAGAGACCTGAGATTGTATTGCACTATCGTGTTGAATAGAGATTGCATCATCTGTGGATCTATTGGGACGGTTTGCAAATTGGAGTGGGTCCAGGTTGTCTGGGATGATGGTGTTGATTTGAGACATGGTCCACTTTTCAAAGCATTTCATGGCTACAGATATGAGTGCTAAGGGGCAATAGTCATTTAGACAGGTTCGTTTGGCGTTCTTGGGCATAGGGAGTATGGTTGTCTGCTTCAAGGGATGTAGGTATTACAGACTGAGTCAGGGTGATGTTGAAAATGTAATTGAAGACACTTGCCAGCTGGTCAGAACATGCTCTGAGTATGCACCCTGGTAATCCATCTGTGAATCTGTCTTTGAATGTTAACCTGTTTAAAAGGTCTTACTTACAGTCGTCCAGAATAGCCAGTGCTCTCATGCATGGCTCAGTGTTTCTTGCCTTGAAGCGAGCATAAAATAACTTTAGCTAATCTGGTAGGCTTGAGTCACTGGGCAGCTTGCGGCTGGGTTTCCCTTTGTAGTCCATGATAGTTTGCAAGCCCTGCAGAGCGTAGTAAGATTCAATCTCAGTCCTGTATTGATGTTTACCTGTTTGATGACTTGAGGAGGTGGTAGCGGGATTTCTTATAAGCATCCGAATTAGGGTCCCGCTCCTTGAAAGTGGTAGCTCTTGCCTTTAGCTCAGTATGGATGTTGCCTGTAATCCATGGCTTCTGGTTGGTATATGTACGTACAGTCACAGTGGGGACAACCTTGTCGATGCACTTATTAATGAAGCCGGTGACTGATGTGATAAACTCCTCAATGTTATCGATGAATTCCGGAACATATTCCAGTCTGTGCTAGCAAAATCGTCTTGTAGCTTAGCATCCGCTTCATCGGACCACTTTCATATTAAGCTCATCACTGGTACTTCCTGTTTGAGTTTTTGCTTGTAAGCAGGAATCAGAAGGATAGAGTTATGGTCAGATATAGAACAGAGGTTAGGGGCGGTTTATTTGCTTGCCAAAATAGTCTTGTCTTGTCAGGATGCCGGCTCGTTTTGCTTCTCTTGTGCCGTCACTTTCTCTTTTGAGTCCCGGGTCCTAATCTGGAGTAAGCAGAACGTCCAGAGTTTCCAACTTGTAGAAGTAGAAATTGCCATCTAATTCGAGGTTAGTAATCTCTGTTCTGATGTCAAGAAGCTGTTTTCGGTCATAGGAAATGATGACGGAGACATTATGTACAGCAAAAGTTACCATCAATGTAAAAAAAAATGAAACAAATAAGCAGAATTGGTCAGTACCCTGTAAAATGTCTGCTATCCAATGCAGTGCCATCTGGTACCCAGAAATCATGGAGTGGGCGGTTAGGAGCCATTTGGATTGTATAGTTTTTGAGTGCTTTTTGGGATGTCACTTCTTGCGAACGGGGGGAAGTAACACATAATGTGATGGGTCAGGTCATAGGTTTGATTAGCCCTTTTGGGTTCTCGAGTAGCGCAGCGGTCTAAGGCACTGCGTCTCAGTGTTAGACCACAGACACCCTGGTTTGAATCCAGTTGTATCACAACTGGCCGTGATTGGGAGTCCCATAGGGCGGCGCACAATTGGCCCAGCGTCGTCTGGGTTTAGCCGGTGTAGGCCATCATTGTAAATAAGAATTTGTTCTTAACTGACTTGCCTAGTTAAATTAAGGTTAAATAAACATTTTAAAAATCATGACTCCAATTCTGTACATTGGAGTCATTCCATGTCCCTTTTGAATAGCTGAGGTGATTTGGTCAAGTGTAAAATGCTCTGTCTACAAACAATTGATTCTTGATAGCGATGCGGTTTTGGATACCGTGAACACTCAGTTTAATTATCATCCAAAAATAACTGTAGAAATACAAAAGATACACTTACTGTTTTACCACACATTTCCACTGAGGTTTTATGTGTAACACAACCTGTAAACCCCAATGTGCTGTCATTACAATTTTATTTTAAGAAACCTGTTGTACTTAATATGCCAGAGTACACTTACTTGGTGGTTTTGTTGTCAGTACTCACGTGTGGACCCTGTAGTGGGTCCAGATTTTAGTTATATCAACTTGAAATTTCTGAGTAACCCCCCCCACTAAGCCTTCCCAGTGTGCCTTTTCAAGTGAATTGTAGAGCTACCACCCATAACTGTATTTGTTAGTGACAGAGATGTGGTTGTTACATTTTTCATTTTCACTCCTGTGGCCCTCACCAAGTGAGTTGCTAGGCAAATGTTATCATTATATTTAAACTTCATGAAAACACACAAGACCTTATTTTGAAGCCTAGCTTTACCCTATTTCAGTGGCCTGAAATGCATGGTTTACAGGCCACATGAGGCCTTATTTTTAGTCCTAGCTTTACCCTATGTCAGTGGCCTGAAATGCATGGTTTACAGGCCACATCAGGCCTGCAAGTAAGGTTGCAAATTTCCAGTAACATTCCCACAATTCACAGATTTCAACTGAGATTTCTGGAAAACCTGGGAAATGTACCAGAATTTTGCCACCCTACCTGCTAATCAGATTATGGTGACTTGCAATGTGATGTTACAGAGTTACAATATCCAACAGTTTACCCTATTTCAGTGGCCTGAAATGCATGGTTTACAGGCCACATCGGGCCTGCAAGTAAGGTTACAAATTTCCAGTAACATTCCCACAATTCTCAGATTCCAACTGAGGTTTCTGGAAAACCTGGGAAATTTACCAGAATTTTGCCACTCTACCTGCTAATCAGATTATGCTGGCTTGCAATGTGATGTTACAGAGTTACAATATCCAACAGTTTAAAGTTTTAACCGCCTGCAACCTGAATGAATAACTACTGCCAGGGTTAGGAGACAACCTAAGCCATTTAATAAACTGGAACAACCATTTTAGTAATGGTAGCAAAAAATCGAACTAAATGATTGGATTAGTTTAGAAAATGTTATATTATTTGTCTTTGTGTAGCACAAGATGAATCAATCAATCACTCAATATACATGCAAAAACATAGATATTTAAAAAAAATCCTCCCCCCCAAAAATCTACATGCAGTAGAGCATGCTGGGGGGAAAAAAATCACAACTTAAAAAAATAGAGTTGTGTGACCTCATTTAGTTTTGAGTCAGTACCACATTATTATTAAAATATTTATGTAATGACCGACGCTGGAGTCGAGAAGCAGGTACGGAGTGTGGTGTCAAACATTTAATGAGGAACAGACAAGGAACAAGACAGGAACAGCGTCAGCACACAAGTAACAAAACGGCATACGAACATTAATGCAAAAGCGGGAATCAGAGCTGGGGGACAGACAGATATAGGGAAGGAAATAACACAGGTGAAAGGTTTCTTTGTTTCCATTAGCTCAGGAAGTGCAATGCAAAACACCTCCGTGGGAATCTGTGTTATTAAAATGGCGCAGAGTAAGTGTGTCTTTTGCTTTTGTAAAATCATTTTGGGGTGATATGAAAGTACAATTTTCCAAAACCGTATTGCACGCAGTGATTATTAACGAATAGACAGAGAATCGGGAAAGTTTAACACGTTGGCCCTGCTGTGGTCAATTGTTCAAATGAGATCCCGATGGCTGTATGGGCTTGGGTTCTCAAGAGATAAGGTTAGGTTAGGTTAAAATTATAAAGTCACAAATGGCAAAAATCACCAGGGGCTAATCGTTCAGTTGAAAATTGTTGTGTTTTAGTAACTTTGATTAGCAGATAATTCTGTGACTGTTTTTAAGGTTATGGAAAAGTGTTTTATCTAATGATGTATGTAAACCCTGGATTGTATTAGCAATGAAAAGCTTTGAAGTTTAGCTCACATACTATTATTTGAAAGTATGCATTAAGGTGTCTGTAATAGAATAAACATGTCAAAAACGAATGTAGACATTAATAAATACATTTCGATAGCTTACAAAATCTTATTTACATTGGAGGAGGAGTGCCAAGATGGCAACCCCTGTCACTCATACAGGGCTTATACACATTGGTTCTATCACATGCAACTACGTCAACGATTTTAATAGGACGATGCTTAAACTTCAACTCAAACGTTTTCTAAGTTCGGAACCACAGAATTTCATACAGTGACCAATGTTTTGGTGATTACACAATTTGAAATTAAAGTTTCCGCAGTGGAAATGGAAAAAATTACTCCAGAAACTCAGTTACTAGGACACTGGTGAGTGTAGGACACTTTTAATTCAAATTTTAGATAACGAGCAGCCTATTTGATATGGCGACCCTGCAGCTCAACCTCCAAAAGATGTCATACCTCGTTGTTGTTCTGAGGAGGGTAAGGTGCGTTGCTTGTAGTCATGCTGCCATGAGGTCCCGGTATTTGATTCCTAATGACGAACACTTGCTAAAAAACAGACATGTCAATTTTAAGTCCATTTCTAGTAATTAATTATCCAATATACATGTGTCATGACTGCTCAGCGCTCTTACAGTTGCCAGAACATACACTATATATACAAAAGTATGTGGACACCCCTTCAAATTAGTGGATTTGGCTATTTCAGACATACCCACTGCTGTCAGGTGTATAAAATCGAGCACACAGCAATGCAATCTCCATAGACAAACATTGGCAGGAAAATGGCCTTACTGAAGAGCTCAGTGACTTTCAACGTGGCACCGTCATAGGATGCCATCTTTTCAAAAAGTCTGTACATCAAATTTCTGCCCTGCTAGAGCTTCCCCGGTCAACTGTAAGTGCTGCTATTGTGAAGAGGAAACGTCTATGAGCAACAACGGCTCAGCCACGAAGTGGTAGGCCACACAAGCCAAGTGCTGTTCTCGGTTGCAACACTAACCACGAGTTCCAAACTGCCTCTGGAAGAAATGTCAGCACAAGAACTGTTCGTCGGGAGCTTCATGAAATGGTTTCCATGGTCGAGCAGCCTCACACAAGCCTAAGATCATCATGCGCAATGCTAAGGGTCCGTCCCGAATGCATTGTGCCAACTGTAAAGTTTGGTGGATGAGGAATAATGGTCTGAGGCTGTTTTTCATGGTTTGGGGCAGGCTAGGCCCCATACTTCCAGTGAAGGGAAATCTTAACGTGACAGCACACAATGACATTCTAGACGATTCTGTGCTTCCAACTTTGTGGGAACAGTTTGGGCAAGGCCCTTTCCTGTTTCAGCAAGACAACGCCCCCGTGCACAAAGCGAAGTCCATACAGAAGAACTTGTCTGGCCTTCACAGAGCCCTGACCTCAACCACACCAAACACCTTTGGGATGAACTCGGACTGTGAGCCATGGCCTAATCACCCAACAGCAGTGCCCGACCTCTCTAATGCTCTGTGGTTGAATGGAAGCAAGTCCCCGCAGCAATGTTCCAGCATCTAGTGGAAAGCCTTCCCAGGATAGTGGAGGCTGTTATAGCAGCAAAAAGGGGACCAACTTCATATTAATGTCCATGATTTTGGTCATGTGTACTTAACTTTGCTTTATATTTATAATGTTTTCAATATAGTAAGACTTACAATGGGGTCTGAAATTATTGACACCCTTGATAAAGATTAGTAAAAATGACTCATCTATAATGTATGCTCAAAACAATGGAGAAATTCTATTATTTTATGCTAATACAAATGCAAAGTGATAGAGATACTTTTTTCTCTCAAAAAGGTAGTGGTTAAAATTATTGACACCACTGTTGCCAATACCTTTCAATATCTCACCTTGTGAAGATAACGACACTGAGCCTTTTACTAAAATGTCCTGGTACTGGTGTCATGACAATTTGCTTTGGAAAATCTCAGATTTCTAAGGAGTCAATGTCACCAGGTGAGTGAATGGTAGCAAATAGACTCACTCTTTACGAGCCTCAAACTTAGCAATAGTGGTTACCTTGAATGAATGAATGTTGACTGTCCAGTCGTGGCCAAAAGTTTTGAGAATGACACAAATATTAATTTCCACAAAGTTTGTTGCTGCAGTGTCTTTAGATATTTTTGTCAGATGTTACTATGGACTACTGAAGTATAATTACAAGCATTTCATAAGTGTCAAAGGCTTTTATTGACAATTAAATGTAGTTTCAAGACCTCTGCAATCCACCCTGGCATGCTGTCAATCAACTTCTGGGCCACTTCCTGACTGATGGCAGCCCATTCTTGCATAATCAATGCTTGGAGTTTGTCAGAATTTGTGGGTTTTTGTTTGTCCACCCGCCTCTTGAGTATTGACCACAAGTTCTCAATAGGATTAAGGCCTGGGGAGTTTCCTGGCCATGGACCCAAAATATCGATGTTTTGTTCCCCGAGCCACTTAGTTATCATTTTTGCCTTATAGCAAGGTGCTCCATCATGCTGGAAAAGGCATTGTTCGTCACCAAACTGTTCCTGGATGGTTGGGAGAAGTTGCTCTCGGAGGATTCATTGCTGTGTTCTTAGGCAAAATTGTGAGTGAGCCCACTCCCTTGGCTGAGAAGCAACCCCACACATGAATGGTCTCAGGATGCTTTACTGTTGGCATGACACAGAACTGATGGTAGCGCTCACCTTGTCTTCTCCGGACAAGCTTTTTTCCGGCTGCACCAAACAATCGGAAAGGGGATTCATCAGAAAAAATTACTTTACCCCAGTCCTCAGCAGTCCAATCCCTGTACCATTTGCAGAATATCAGTCTGTCCCTGATGTTTTTCCTGGAGAGAAGTGGCTTCTTTGCTGCCCTTCTTGACACCAGGCCATCCTCCAAAAATCTTCGCCTCACTGTACGTGCAGATGCACTCACACCTGCCTGCTGCCATTCCTGAGCAAGCTCTGTACTGGTGGTGTCCCAATCCCGCAGCTGAATGAACTTTAGGAGACGGTCCTGGTGCTTGCTGGACTTTCTAGGGCGCCCTGAAGCCTTCTTCACAACAATTGAACCATGCTCCCTGAAGTTCGTGATGATCCGATAAATGGTTGATTTAGGTGCAATCTTACTGGCAGCAATACCTGTGAAGCCCTTTTTGTGAAAAGCAATGATGACGGCACGTGTTTCCTTGCAGGTAACCATGAAGAACAATGATTCCAAGCACCACCCTCCTTTAGAAGCTTCCAGTCTGTTATTCAAACTCAATCAGCATGACAGAGTGATCTCTAGCCTTGTCCTCGTCAACACTCACACCTGTGTTAACGAGAGAATCACTGACATTATGTCAGCTGGTCCTTTTGTGGCAGGGCTGAAATGCAGTGGAAATGTTTTTGGGGGATTCAGTTTATTTGCAGGGCAAAGAGGAATTTTGCAATTAATTGCAATTCATCTGATCACTCTCCATAACATTCTGGAGTATATGCAATTTGCCATCATACAAACTGAGGCAGCAGACTTTGTGAAAATTAATATTTGTGTCATTCTCAAAACTTTTGGCTACGACTGTAGTAATCCTTTGTATCTTGTTTGGCATTCATTTCGTTTTCTTGCATTAGTTTGTGTTGATTTGATTGCGGTAGAAACTGTAAGCTCTCTCACCATCCACACACACCACACGTTCAAAGACCTGTGTCTTTATAGATCACCTGATGTGTGTTTACCACCACCATTTGTCTGCCCCTAGTGGTCGGGAGTGTAATTGCCCGAATAATACCATAAAGTACACCCAAACACACCGGCCCCTAATTGCGAACAAAAATTACCCAATAAAGTGAAATGCGAGTGAATCTTCCTTCACTTCTTCTGTGGGTCAGAGTTCATCACAGGTCCCTCTGTACCCTCTTGGAGTAGCCAGATCTTGGTAACAGGTCTGTCCAGTTCTCCTGTTCTAGTTTATGTCTCACAGACCGGACCAGACCCTTCTTGTCAGGGTAGGTTTCCAACACCTTTCCCATCAGCCACGACCCTCTTGGTGACCAGCTCAATATACGACCCCTTATGCTTTCTATCACCGTTTATTCTATCTCCAAAACTGTTGCGCCAACACCTGGGATAACGACATACACCAATCTCTATCACAGCAACGGCAAGGATGGATGGCTTTTACTATTTTCTACATTGCAGAATAATAGTGAAGACCTCAAAACTATGTAATAACACATATGGAATCATGTAGTATCCAAAAAAGTGTTAAACAAATCAAAACATGTTTTATATTTTAGATTCTTCAAAGTAGCCACCATTTGCTTTGATGACCGCATTGCACACCCTTGGCAAACTCTCAACCAGCTTCACCTGGAATGCTTTTCAAACAACCTTGAAGGAGATCCCACATATGCTGAGCACTTGTTGGCGGCTTTTCCTTCATTCTGTGGTCCAACTCCTCCCAAACCATCTCAATTGGGGTGTGGTCAGGTGACTGTGAAGGCCAGGTCATCTGATGCAGCACTCCATCACTCTCCTTCTTGGTCAAATAGCCCTTACACAGCCTGGAGGTGTGTTGGCTCATTGTCCTGTTGAAAAACAAATGATAGTCCCACTAAGAGCAAACCAGATGAGATGGCGAATCGCTGCAGAATGTTGTTGTAGCCATACTGGTTAAGTGTGCCTTGAATTCTAAATAAATCACTGACAGTGTCACCAGAATAGCACCATCACACCACCTCCATACTTCATGGTGGGAACCACACAAGCAGAGATCATCCGTTTACCTACTCTACGTCTCACAAAGACACAGCGGTTGCAACCAAAAATCGAATATTTGGACACATCAGACCAAAGGACAGATTTCCACCAGTCTAATGTCCGTTGCTCGTGTTTCTTGGCCCAAGCAAGTCTCTTCTTCTTATTGGTGTCCTTTAGTAGTGGTTTCTTTGCAGCAATTCGACCATGAAGGCCTGAGTCACACAGTCTCCAATGAGCAGTTGATGTTGAGATGTGTCTGTTACCTGAACTCTGTGAAGCATTTATTTGGGCTGCAATTTCTGAGGCTGGTAACTAATAAACTTATCCTCTGCAGCAGAGGTAACTCTGGGTCTTCCTTTCCTGTAGAGGTCCTCATGAGAGCCAGTTTCATCATAGCGCTTGATGGTTTTTGTGACTGCACTGCACTAACTGATTGGCTCAAATGTATTAAGAAGTAAAGAAATTCCACAAATGAATTTTTAACAAGGCACACCTGTTAATTGAAATGCATTCCAGGTGACTACCTCATGAAGCTGGTTGAGAGAATGCCAAGGGCGTGCAAAGCTGTCATCAAGGCAAACGGTGGCTACTTTGAAAAATCTTAAATATAAAATATATTTTGATTTGTTTAACACTTTTTTGGTTATTACATGAATCCATATGTGTTATTAAATACATTGTAAAAAATAGTAAAAATAAAGAAAAATCCTGAAATGAGTCTGTGTGTCCAAACTTTTGGCTTGTACTGTGCATCTTCTGTTCATGCTGGGAGAGCTGCTCCCATGAATCATAAACCCTTTCTAGGCTTGAGCTCACAGCCGCTGGCAGGAAATTGTCATAACAAAAGCAAGAACTGTGAGGTCTCCCACCATCCACACACGCCATATGTTCAAACACATGTGTCTTTATACATCACCCTGTGTGATTACCACCACCATTTGTCATCCCCTAGTGGTCAGGAGTGTAATTGCCCAAATAATACCATAATAAAAGATACACCCAAATTGGCTCTTACACTGGGTAAAGTTCATGATGCATTTGACCTTAACAAGGGGCCCAGGACCAGTGGAAGAAAATTATCCCCATAGCATCAAAGATCCACCACCATATTTTACAGTAGGTATGGGGTTATTTTCTGCTGTTGCGTTCTCATTTCGATGCCAAACTGTGGTCAATGAGCTATTTTCATGTCATCCAACAAATGTAAACGCCTGGAGATTACTAAATGGCATTGGCACTTGGATTGAACACTGTGATTTGGTCAGATGACATGAACATGGAGCTCTGTCACCACACACACCAGTGGTGGGTTTGACGTTGAAATAAGAATACATTAAGCAGAAAAGAACCCCATAAAATAAGTGCAGACGAAGGATATCAATGATCTGGAAGGATTCTGTACGGATGAATGGTCTAAGATCCCTCCCAATGGGGTCTCCAAATCATAAAACATTTTAGAAAACGTGTCAGTGCTGTTATCCTTGCACAGTGAGGTATTGAAAACAGGGGTGTCATTAATATTGACCCATACCTGTTTGAAATAAAAAATATTACTTGTTAAGCAAAAACTCTTTCTCTGAGCAATTGTATTAATACACATTTTTGGGCGCATACGATGTATCTCAGTATTGTATTATTTATTTTAAACAGTCATTTTTGCTCATTTTTGTCAAGTGTGTCATTAATTTCGGACCACACTGTATATGGAACTAGATTTCTGTCTAAATGTTGTACAACATTTTGACAGAAATCTATGTCCAAAGACTCACCTCAGGGGTTGAACGGCAGCACAGGCAGACAGCTCTGCAGGCGAATGACGAGACACAGATGGACACTATAAACTCCAGCAAGGAGAAAACAGCCAAAACACCTGATATTCCATGGGACCTGACCTATAGACAGAGAAGAACAGGAAACAGCAGTTAACTAGACTACACCGCCATTTTGGAGCAATTATGTACAATTAAACTTTGACTCCTGTTTCACTGTGGGCTAACAAGAAGTATAATTGAACTCAATAGCATCTAATTCACTATTGCTTGCATGTTCGAGATGTCACATATATACTCCAAATGGGGTACAATTTAAACAAATAAAAAACATTAAACAATATGTACATTAGTCTAGTAATAGGATTATAGATGATAAACACCCCTTTACCGATTTACAAATATCTCCTGACCAAAGGAATAAGCATTTGATATATACCCAATACTGTTGACAGACATAGGATGGAGGGTAGTATGAAGGATAGCCTGGATTGTCACAGTAGTAGTGGTAAAAGATCCCAGCACTGTCTAAAGAATGCAGAATGGTGCCAGTAAGAGCAGTAACCGTGGCGACAACATTCATTCCAAGGGAGCCTTTTACCTGAGGGACAGAGAGCAGAAATAGGACATGGGAATGAATGATTGGTTGTGAAGAATGAAATGCAATAATAAATACATTGTGTTGACAATCATTATTGCACGTCTTTATTAAAGGGGCAATTCACAGTTGCTGAATTGCCAGTGCCCACCCCACTGCTTGTGTTGTGGGAGGAAAACAAACAGGTTGAATGAAAACATGAGGGCCTATATGTAAAGTAGATTCTATGTTTTGAAATAGAGTGGAACTTTATAAATCAAAAGCCTAAACTTTATTGAGGCAAAAATAGTTGATACTGACCAGACATTTGTCCAGTTTGTTGTCAGCGGCAACAGTTAGAGAGCCTGCAACTACATACTGAGAAGGAACAAGGAAGAGATTATACAAGCCTACGTATCAAATGGCACCCTATTCTCTACATAGTACACTACTAAAGTAGTGCACTATATAGGGAGTAGGGTACCATGTGGGACAAACATATTTCTACAGTATGACCAAAAGTTCAAAATCAAGTTTATTTACTCCCACATAGAAGTCAACAGAAACTGAAATGCATGAGTGTATAAACGACCTAGCCAAATACATGTACATTGATAAAAGTAATTTGTTAAGTCATTCATTATACATTAAAGCTTTTATATATATTTTTTTGCACATACTGTATTGTTTTTAATGCATTTCTTTTAATTATATGACATGATTCAATTATTAGGATGTTTTGTTTGCATCACAACAGACAGGAAATGTAAGAAATTATTATTAGACAGAGCAGCTCACTCACAATGATAGACCCCCAGACAAATATTCCACTAAGTACTCCAATATTGTCTACTTGTGGTCCTGCAGTCATCACGATTCCTGTCAACAGCATCATCAAACCAATCATGATCTGTATGGTCTGTGAGAGAAAAACAAAGCAGGAAATTCATTTTTCCCCACTTCCAATACGTTCAACCAAAATGAAAAATAATTTTCAAATTATGTAAAACGTAAATTCTTACTCCCAGAGCTTTTGGATGCCCTGCCCGGAAACTTCCCAGCACTGAAGAGACCGTCTGTCCCAGACAGTGAGGAGCAGAAGCGACCCCCGCGACCCCCATCCTGTTCCCATCAGGGTAGACATGGGTGATGACCACCACCCCATTAGTGGTGGTTGTTTGAGAGCTGGACATCTTCACAGAGGACAGAAGGATGTTTGTAGTACAGTAAGAGGTGATATGACTGGTCAGCGTTGTATTGTTGAGCCTCCTGCAAAGTTTGTACTCTACCTGGGACTTCCAGATAATACTTTACCTGACAATGTAATGCACAATAGGTGTGTGCATCAGCAAATCATTAGACTTTGAACGCTCACCATTAAATATGGGTGGGTGGTAGGCTTTGTGTGTCTGTGGTTGCTGTATCATCTGTTTAGTTGAATAACTTCCTCATTGCTGAGCGACCTTTAGTTCCTTCTTTATTGTCATAACTTCCAATCTTGGGCTTGAAGTTCCTTGTCTATAGAACACAGGCTATAAAATAAACTCATACACTTCCATGAAAGTTGCATAAGTTTCTTTTTCATGCTACATAGCATGGAAGTGTACACATTTATTTTGTTCTGTGCTGTATAAGTAACCATCTTCAAGGTGTAGTATAATAAAGTAATTTAATTTTACCAAATACTTTGCCCCTCCGTGGGGAGACATCCTGAATTAAAGAAGTAGGTGAAATAACCAGAACAACTGTTTATTAGTGAATGTTGAATTATTGGTGAATGGACGTTAGATAAGCATGACAAACAAAAAAGAGCTTAGTAAAGTGGAGTGTATATAAATGCTGAGATATCATGTCAACATAAGCTCATGTCTATTCCTGCACCCCTCTCTTCCTCTTCTCCCCCCCTCTCTCTCTCATCTTCCTCTCTTCCTCTTCGTCTTTCTTCCTATTTTCCCCTCTCATCCCCTCTCTTCCTCTCCTCTTTCTTTCCAGGTTTTTATAGTTTTGTGTTTTAAAAGTTGTAGAAACATCAAGGATGATCAATGGAAACAGGATGCACCTCAGCTCAATTTCGAGTCTCATAGAAAAGGGTCTGAGTACTTAAGTAAATAAGGTATATCTGTTTTATATTTGTAATAAATTACCTACATTTTGGGTGGCTAGAGTCTTTAACAATTTTCTGGGCCTTCCTGCTTTGGATCGGATGGGGTCATCTGACATGATTGTGTTCAAGTTCTTTTGAAGTCTGAACAATTCATATTAAAGTTAGCTAGCTTGCTTAACATTGACAGTATGGTCAGACTAGCTATATTATCCATAAGTTTGGTCATTGTCAAAACGGATTTGCTGTAATCTTTTGGTTGAAAGTGGGTAAAAGGTCAGTGGAGAAACATCTCAACTCGGGGACGGGGACGGGGGGGACGACCTTTTTATCAGAGTTTCCCACTTGTAATTCCGACTTGGAGGGTCATTGAAGTGGAGTTTTCTAGGAGCTTCCGATAACTCCGACGCAGCATAAAGCGAATGGTCAGGTCATAGTTTAGGTTTAAAGTTAGATTCAGCGAGATGATGTAGACACACAAAGTAAACAGTTGTAGCACAGTTGGTGGCACCTTAATTGGTGAGGAAGGGCTTGTGGTAATGGCTGGAGCGGAATAGGTGGAATGGTCTCCGTGTTTTTGATGCCATTCCATTTTCGCCGTTCCGGGAAATTATGAGCCATCCTCCACTGAGTTGTATTGGGTACATTTCCGCAACAACCAGAAGCGTTGAAGGCGAGACTAAACTTCTCCACTCTTTTGATCTGGTAGCTACCACAGTGAAGCAGCGTGACGTGTACATGCTCGGAGACTGTGTGAACAACTTCTTGCATCGCGCTCATCTAAATCTGTGGTGCTGCAACATCATCATGCTTATTCTACCTTTAAATTAGTGTGACCTGCCAGTTTCAGAAGCTTAAACTCCACTATAAAAAAAGCTTGAAATCCCCATTTGATTTTTGCCCAAAATCTGGAGAAAACTGAACACAAATCATGATGTTTTCAGTATTTTAAATGGGTTTGAATGATAGGGCAACATTTCGATTTCCGCCTAAATAGACATACCAAAACTTTATTTTTCATGAGATGGCCACAAACAATAGCTGGTAATGTAGCATAGTTTTAGAAAGGTCCGCAACTCATCTTTCTGGTAATTTAAATAAATTGCTCAGGTTCCCTTTTAAGGGCTCAAGTACACTACCATTCAAAAGTTTCCCTACAAAAGCCCCCTAGTCGCCTCTTCACTGTTGACGTTGAGACTGGTGTTTTGCGGCAACTATTTAATGACGCTGCAAGTTGAGGACTTGCAAGGCGTCTGTTCCTCAAACTAGACACTCTAATGTACTTGTCCTCTTGGTCATCTATATATATATTAGTACAATCTGTATGTCGCTTCATTGGCTTGGGCTATTTGTTTGAATTCAACACCAGATTGATCTCAGATTGTCAGTCAAGAGTAGCCACTCATTTCAGGGATTTGTGTAGGGCGGGGCCTATATAATTTCTTAATCCGGCCCTGAGTAGGCTGATCTTTTTGCTGCACCACAAAGTCTGTAGCATTCCCTTCAAGACTGACGTCTTGACAGACGTCTTGCATCCGGACAAGCTAAACACCTTCCTTGCATGCTTTGAGGATAACACAGTGCCAGCAACGCGGTCCACTATCAAGGACTTTGGCCTCTCCTTCTCCGTGGCTGATGTGAGAGACATTTAAGCATGCTAACCCTCGCAAGGCTGCCGGCCCAGATGGCATCCCTAGCCGCGTCCTCAGAGCATGCGCAGACAAGCTGGCTGGTGTGTTTACGGACATATTCAATCTCTCCCTATCCCAGTCTGCTGTCCCCACATGTTTCAAGATGGCCACCATTGTTCCTGTACACAATAAAGCAAAGGTACAGTTGAATTCAGAAGTTTACATACACTTAGGTTGGAGTCACTAAAACTCGTTTTTCAACCACTCCACAAAACTATAGCTTTGGCAAGTCGGTTAGGACCGCTACTTTGTGAATGACACAAGTCATTTTTCCAACAATTGTTTAGACAGAATTTCACTTATAATTCACTGTATCACAATTCCAGTGGGTCAGAAGTTTACATGCACTAAGTTGACTGTGCATTTAAACAGCTTGGAAAATTCTACAAAATGTCAGCCTAATTGACATCATTTGAGTCAATTGGAGGTGTACCTGTGGATGTATTTCAAGGCCTACCTTCAAACTCAGTGCCTCTTTGATTGACATCATGGGAAAATCAAAAGGAATCAGCCAAGACCTCAGAAAAATGTAGACCTCCACAAGTCTGCTTCATCCTTGGGAGCAATTTCCAAACGCCTGAAGATAACACGTTCACCTACCCAGAACAACAGCAAATGACCTTGTGAAGATGCTGGCGGAAACGGGAACAAAAGTGTCTATATCCACAGTAAAATGAGTCCTACATCGACAAAATCTGAAAGGCCCCTCAGCAACGAAGAAGGCCACTGCTCCAAAACTGCCATATAAAAGCCAGACTACGGTTTGCAACTGCACATGGGGACAAAGATCGTACTTTTTGGAGAAATGTCCTCTGGTCTGATTAAACAAAAATAGAACTGTTTGGCCATAACGACCATCGCTATGTTTGGAGGAAAAAGTGGGAGGCTTGCAAGCCGAAAATCACCATCTCAACCGTGAAGCACGGGGGGTGGCAGCATCCTGTTGTGGGGGTGCTTTGCTGCAGGAGGGACTGGTGCACTTCACAAAATAGATGGCATCATGAGGGAGGACATCAGTCAGGAAGTTAAAGCTTGGTCGCAAATGGGTCTTCCAAATGGACAATGACCCCAAGCATCCTTCACAAGTTGTGGCAAAATGGCTTAAGGACAACAAAGTCAGTGTTGGAGTGGCCATCACAAAGCCCTGACCTCAATCCTATAGAAAATTTGTAGGCAGAACTGAAAGTGTGTGCGAGCAAGGAGGCCTACAAACCTGACCCAGTTACACCAGCTCTGTCAGGAGGAATGGGACAAAATTCATTTAACTTATTGTGGGACGCTTGTGGAAGGCTACCTGATACGTTTGACCCAAGTTAAACAATTTAAAGGAAATGCTACCAAACACTCAATTAGTGTATGTAAACTTCTGACCCACAGGGAATGTAATGAAAAATAAAAGCTGAAATAAATCATTCTCTCTACTATTATTCTGACATTTCACATTCTTAAAATAAAGTGGTAATCCTAGCTGACCTAATACAGGGAATTTTTACTAGGATTAAATGTCAGGAATTGTGAAACTGAGTTTAAATGTATTTGGCTAAGGTGTATAAACTTCAGACTTCAACTGTAACTGAACTAAATGACTATCACCATGTAGCTCTCACTTCTGTCATCAGGAAGTGCTTTGAGAGACTAGTCAAGGATCATATCACCTCTACCTTACCTGTCATCCTAGACCCACTTCAATTTGCTTTCCGCCCAAATAGAATCAGACGATGCAATCGCCATCACACTGCCCTATCCCACCTGGACAAGAGGAATACCTATGTAAGAATGCTGTTCAATGACTATAGCTCAGCATTCAACACCATAGTACCATGTATTATCATTTGGTTTGGCAACTGCACTGCCTGCAATCGCAAGGCTCTCCAGGGGGTGATGCAGTCTGCCAAACACATCACCGGGGGCAACCTACCTGCCCTCCAGGACTCTTACAGCACCCAATGTCACAGGAAGGCCAAAAAGATCATCAAAGACAACAACCACCCGAGCCACTGCCTGCTCACCCCGCTATCATCCAGAAGGCGAGGTTAGTACAGTTGCATCAAAGCTGGGACCGAGAGACTGAAAAACCATCTCAAGGCCATCAGACTGTTAAATAGCCATCACTAGCACATAGAGGCTGCTGCCTTTATAAACTCGGCAGATTGGTTGATTTCCAGGTTTTTATGCCATGTCTTGAAATATGCAGACAGAGTATTGGGTTTCTATGTCATGCCTTTTTATAGGCTCAGAGATTAAATAGAAAATTATGTTGTGCTCCTATTCCACAGCGATACTATACATTTTTGTAATTTAGCAGACACTTTTCCTAAGTAACTTAGTGCATTCATCGAAAGATAGCTAGGTGAGACAACCACATCACAGTCGTACATTGTAATGGCTGTCGGGAGAGAGAGTAGACCAAGGTGCAGCGGAGTTAGTGTTCATCATGATTTTAATTAACGTAAGAACACTATACAAAAACGACAGCAAAACAGTCCTGTTTAGGAAATAATCTAACAAACAATTACCCACAAAACCGCAACGGAAAAACAGGCACTTACAGTGCCTTGCGAAAGTATTCGGCCCCCTTGAACTTTTCGACCTTTTGCCACATTTCAGGCTTCAAACATAAAGATATAAAACTGTAATTTTTTGTGAAGAATCAACAACAAGTGGGACACAATCATGAAGTGGAACGAAATTTATTGGATATTTCAAACTTTTTTAACAAATAAAAAACTGAAAAATTGGCCGTGCAAAATTATTCAGCCCCTTTACTTTCAGTGCAGCAAACTCTCTCCAGAAGTTCAGTGAGGATCTCTGAATGATCCAATGTTGACCTAAATGACTAATGATGATAAATAGAATCCACCTGTGTGTAATCAAGTCTCCGTATAAATGCACCTGCTCTGTGATAGTCTCAGAGGTCCGTTTAAAGCGCAGAGAGCATCATGAAGAACAAGGAACACACCAGGCAGGTCCAAGATACTGTTGTGGAGAAGTTTAAAGCCGGATTTGGATACAAAAAGATTTCCCAAGCTTTAAACATCCCAAGGAGCACTGTGCAAGCGATAATATTGAAATGGAAGGAGTATCAGACCACTGCAAATCTACGAAGACCCGGCCGTCCCTCTAAACTTTCAGCTCATACAAGGAGAAGACTGATCAGAGATGCAGCCAAGAGGCCCATGATCACTCTGGATGAACTGCAGAGATCTACAGCTGAGGTGGGAGACTCTGTCCATAGGACAACAATCAGTCGAATACTGCACAAATCAGGCCTTTATGGAAGAGTGGCAAGAAGAAAGCCATTTCTTAAAGATATCCATAAAAAGTGTCGTTTAAAGTTTGCCACTAGCCACCTGGGAGACACACCAAACATGTGGAAGAAGGTGCTCTGGTCAGATGAAACCAAAATCAAACTTTTTGGCAACAACGCAAAACGTTATGTTTGGCGTAAAAGCAACACAGATACAGCAACACAAATATTTTATTAAAAAGAATTCATACAAAAGTCAAGAGTTGGCTATAACATGAGTACAAAGTGAGTGTGTAAATGTCTGTATAATTTCCCATCATAAAAATGGATCCCCACATTAACTGTGAGATTGTGTTGAATTGCCTAAATATCTTGAAATAACTTTTATAGAAAGATGGAGTGGGAAACCAAGGTGGTTTTAGTTGTGCAATTTTTACATCCTACTAGGGTGTTTGGTGCAGTATTTATCAAGTAAAAAAATGTGACTTGTTTTATGTAAACAAAGTCTGAGCTGCTGGGCAGCACTGTCTCACCGTCTGTGCCATTGGCTAGATAGTAATAACCGCATCTGTTCATTCCGTGTTAGTGAACAAATTGACATTGTCGAAATCAAAACCCAACCCTCAGCTACATCCTGATGAACTCTTGTCCACAAATCTGAGTTTTGGTCTATACCAAGACCAAAATTAACCTACTTGCACTTTTTAGTCAGGCACTTGAATAAATATCGATGTCACATATGCCATTTTCAAAGAGGTTGGTTGTTCGATTCAGTCCCGCTTTAAAGCTTGAAATGGTCTAATTGACTCAACAACCAAAAATACACATGTATCAAATGTTATCTTTCTTAATGAACCAGAAATTCTGTAGTTATTTCTGGTTGCTCATCAAAGTTAGCTGACTAAATAACTAAGTGATCTTGTTTTGAAGCATATTTCTCATGGCATCTTGGGTATTCCCTGTTTTCATAGTAAAATAATGTTGCAGACTTCATGAAGGCTCTACTGGACGTTGGATGTAGTTAGACGCTGCAGTTGAATGTACACTTGAACTCCTGCTTAAATGGATCTTTCAAACTTTCGCACATCCCACGGAACTCTGTTATCCTTCAAGGGAAAAAAGGACACACACAATTGTATTAAAGTTGCACTATGCAGAAGTTGCTCCTCCATTTCCTGGTTGCTAAAACTAGTAGTTTACCTAAATGTAGTTTATTTGACAAAATAAGATGGTGTAGATAATCATTGTACCGTCTAAATTGCTGTGAAATATATTTTCCATATGCAAAAATATTGTATTTTCAGCTGTTTGACGCTGGTGTACAAAACCGAAAGTAAAAGATGCAAAAACAAAAGGTAATAACGGGAAGCATAGAAATGGAGCACATTGTGTGTGTATGTGTATATATATATATATATATATATATATATATATATATATATATCGCTTCTTACACTTGCTTTCATGTAGAATTATAGATCTATGACTCACATTGTGTCTATGTCCTGTCAATTTCCAAAAAAGTGACATATTGCCACTTTAAAAGGAAACACAATAAAAAAGCTAGAAATGCAATTAACACAACTCATTTAGCCTAATACAGCTTTGTTGTGGTTCAAACAAAAGTACACTTTCAAGTGAAGTTGATGAGCATAACTATAAGATTTCCTTAAGAATTTGTATCAGATTTCAGCCCCAGTCTTCACATTCATACTGCAGTAGTACAGTCTTACCCTGTTAAATGTGGCACAGTTGGTGAAGATAAGCTGCACGTCAGACTCAAAGTGTTGCACTGACTGGTAGAGATTCTGCTGCAGCTTCTCCACAACCCTGTCCAGCCATATAGGGGTCTTTATCACACTGGAGTAGTTTCTCACCTGGCGTTGAAAGGCAGTGATGTATACAGACAGCAAAATAAGTTAATGTTGACACGCATACAAACTCAAGACACTAAAAACCTACACAGGCAAGCATGCATGCACAGACGCACACATTCTCTCACACACACACAGAGAACTAAACAAAACATGCAAGGATCTTTCACAAAGATGTGGTCCTCATCTGCATGGTAGAGACACAGCAGGAGGTCCATGTCATATACCACTACTGCTCTAAACGATTGCTACTTAAATACACAGTTCAAACAGAATTCACTCAGAATGTAATATTTCATGTCATGGATATTGTGACACTCATGATTGAATGATTCACTGATAAATGATTGCTTGATTCTCACCAGTTGGTGGTCAGAGATTCGGCAGGTCAAGGCTTCCTGGTAGGTAATTTGTTTGGGGTAGCGAAACGGCTGACTGGTCCTCTGTACACTATGTACACATCCACTGACTATTATCCCTGTGTTGATACACCACATACACACAGCATGCACGCACGCTCACACAAACATTACAAAAGTGCAAAAGTCCAGGCGTGTTTGCCTGCTCTCCTCCCTGCATCTTCTGTCTTTGCTGCTCAGCTTCCTCTTCTTCATCCTCAAACTCATCGTCATCTTCCTCAGGTTTTGAGTCTGACATTGAAGTAAAGTCAGTTTATATTTCAAAGGTTTAGGGAAAGATGGCTTACTATATCAATTGAAGAGTTTGAAGAGTCAAGTTTGTGTTATTCATGAAACCTTGTAACAACACACTGGTGCATTATCTTTACAATTGATAGTTAGAGAGACAACACAATCCCCTTTACCAGAGAGTCATGTCTGAAGGATTCAGAAAGATTCTATTGAGATTGCTGTAAATACCTGTGATTGAGTTCACTGATTGGTTGGAGGGGAACAGTGCTTTCTTGGCCTAAAATAGGACCAAGGTGACAGATCAGTTTAACACTGAATAGACAGTTTATTTACTTTGGTAATAATATGTACAGTACAAGTCAAAAGTTTGGACACCTACTCATTCCAAGGTTTTTCTTTATTTCTACATTGTAGAATAACAGTGAAGACATCAAAACTATGAAATAACACATATGGAATCATGTAGTAACCAAAAAAGTGTTAAACAAATCAAAATATATTTGTTAAACAAATCAAAATAATCTCTTCAAAGTAGCCACCCTTTGCCTTGATGACAGCTTTGCACACTGTTGGCATTCTCTCAACCAGCTTCATGAGGTAGTCACCTGGAATGCATTTCAATTAACAAGTGTGCCAGGAAGCATAGGAACTGAGAAGTGGTCTGCGGTCCCCACCTGCAGAAGCACTCCTTTATTGGGGGTGTCTTGCTAATTGCCTGTCATTTCCACCTGTTGTCTATTCCATTTGCACAACAGCATGTGAAATGTATTGTCAATCAGTGTTGCTTCCTAAGTGGACAGTTTGATTTCACAGAAGTGTGATTGACTTGGAGTTACATTGTGTTGTTTAAGTGTTCCCTTTATTTTTTTGAGCTGTGTGTGTGTGTGTGTGTGTGTGTGTGTGTGTGTGTGTGTGTGTGTGTGTGTGTGTGTGTATGTATGTGTATATATATATATATAATATTTTTTTCTAAAAAATGTGGGGCTCAAAACAGGCCCCATCTGCCCTGAATTACAGGTCGCCACTGATTGTTTTAAATATAACCTTTAATGGCGTCCCATAAAATGCAAGGATCATGGACTGAATTTTTGTTAATCATTCTAAATTCATTCAATTCATTTTCAAATTGTTCACAGAAAGTAGGATTTTGTAGAAAGGAAACATTAAAGCGCCATCTTCTTGCTCTTTTAGAAGATTCTGAAATATTTATCTGGCAGTAATAATTATGATGATCAGATAGGCTCATATATTGAATCTAGATAATCATACGAAATCGATTCGGGAGAATATTTTGTGCCTGTTTGGATAGAAAGTGTACTCTTTTTGTTTTATGGTTGTCCATTTTTGAAGACGTTTATTTTCATTGTTAGGGTGGTCACTTGAGTATCTGGTCAATATTATGCATAATCTGTGGTCACACACGATAACTGACATTTGTTAGTCACACGCAATATCTCAATTGGCCCAAGGGAGAACCCATCGTTCATGGGGATGACATGTTTATTGTTGCCTTGTTTGAATTCAAAGGGATTTACCCTACTGCAATCACCTTTTGACAGCATCCCTTTTGATTTAAACACAACTTTCCATACATGCTTGCCCATGGAACAAGTGGTCCTGAATGCCATAACATTCATGAGATAATGGTGCTCAAAATTTAGCCATTTTGCATACCCCACCATACCATGAGACATCAATGTTGTTATTACTGGAGTTTGAGTTTGATATAATTTAAAAGCTTACAGTGTTGTCAAACTATTTAATTATTTCTTGATTTAAATTGTTTTTTTAATCCTTTAAAGCTGCAATATGTAGAATTTGGGGTAACTGGCTCAAATTCACAGAAATGTGTGTTGTAGATCTGTAATTCTCATTGAAAGCAAATTAAAGAACTGGTTCTGTGGACTATTCTATGCTTCCCATTCTCAAGTTTCATTTTTGCGTCTTTTGTACATCAGCTGAAAGTACATTATCTTTGTCTATGGAAAATATATTTCACAGTGGGTTACATGGTAAAATGATTCTATACACGTTTTGCTTGTTTCGTCACATAAACTGAAATTAGGCAAACTATTTGAATTTTAGCAACCAGGACATGGCGGAGCGATTTCTGCATAATGCGTCTTTAAGGTAAATTATCTAAACTCGTAAACTCCGATTTTTTTTAAAAATGTTTTTTTTATTTTTTTTTATTTTTTATATTCGCATATGTTCTACAGTAGCTTTATTTTTTTTTCAAAAATCTGAGGTTTTTGTATTATGCCTGCTATTGGTTGGGACACACCATGCTCCTTAATACAGGGTTGGTGTCATTTCAATCATAGAAATATAATCCATAGAATAGACCTAGCTGGTACACCATACAAATTTAATTTACATTTTAAGTTTGAATTACTACTACAAAGATGACTGCCGGTCCACTCACCATCGAATGTCAATTTAAATGGTCATGCCTAGTCTAATATCTATATTTCTATGATTTCAATAGCTTGTCTATGGAGGATTGACAGTATAATTTAAAACATATATTCCCATTCAAGTCAACATGCTCTGATTGCACTAGCCTCGGCTCCAGGCTTAATATTGCACAAACTCAGTACAGAAAGGATTTAATGCCCAATGCCAACATCCAACGCTCCCTCCTTATCAAGATGTTTCAGACCCTTCAACCACTCTTCCGAAAATATCAATTTATTTACTTTATTACTTTGTCATTACTTACATTGTACCCTATAGAAGACAAAAGTGACTCAACTCGATTCTTTGTCATTTTTCTCCCCCATTTATTCAGTGATATGTATTTGCAATAAATGTCATCATTATAGGCCCGTGTCATTTACAAACATTGACAAAGGATACACTGTGGTTGATTTTCGTTGATAAATGAAGGCTACTATTTTTCTATAGAAAATTATGAGAGACAGAAAACACATAAAAATATTAACCATATAGTAGCCAAAAGATCTTATATATAACATTACAATACACTAACAGTATTTAACTGTCAAATTATTCAGATCAGTGATGTGGTGCTGCTAACCATTGCCTGGTTTGCATCGGAAACATAGGTCTACATAAGAACATGATTTCAACAAGAAAAATAGCAATGGATTCACTGAGGCCCGTTTCTCAGGCAATGTATTGAGGAGGCAGGTGGTTCTGTTGAAACCCTGTACCCATACCGTCTCCCTCAGGACCCTTTGGGTAGTTCCCAGTCTGTAGAGAAAACAACACAGGACATCATATGACCTTGACTATGGTTATGTCCCAAATTGCACCCCCTCCTCTATATAGTGCACTACTTTTGACCAGAGCCTGCACCCTATCCCCTATACTGCACTGGTCAAAAATATAGTGCAGTATAGAGAATAGGATGCCATTTGAGATGCATCAAATGATAGACATAGTACACAGCAAATTGGCCAGTGTTGATTTTTCAGTGTAACATTTGTAGTGTTTACAATCGCTCTGTAAGAGTGATATTAACACTCAGTGGTGTTAAATAACCCTCAGTGTTGGAGTTAATAACCAGAGTTATTGTTTTACACTGTGGAGAGTAAAATGGTCCCATCAAAACCACACCCATCATTATCATATTTCCAAGCATGCTCTTCTGCAGGATGTTTTTTTTAGGATTCATTTTCATATGTGTTTTTGCATGTACATTGATTGATTTAATCTTATGCTACACAAAGATAAATGACATACATTTTTCTGAACTAATCCAATCAGTTAGTTAGATTTATTAGACTATTACTGAAATGGTTGTTCTGGTTTAATTAATTTAGGTAGTGTTTTAAAAAAATCAGGTTTCCTAATCCTGACAGTCATTCTGAATGTTGGTTGAGGGTGAATAAAAAATATAGCTGTTGGATATCCTAACTCTGGCTGAATTCCAATAGGAATTAGACATAATTAGTATAATGCGACTTGCAGGCCTGATGTGGCCTGTAAACCAGGAGTTTCCTAACACCACTGCGTTAGGGTAAATCTAGGCCACTTACTAGGCCAATCATTAATAGTGATGGGAAATCAAGGATTTCTGAAGGCTTTGAAGCTTTCACCAAATTGTGCAGATAAACGGTTCATTACTCAGAGATTCATTATCGGTTCACAATGCACATTAGTGACATCTGGTGGTCATCAATAAATTGCAGCGTTTGATTAACAGATGTTTTTCCCCCCACTATTTTCAGCAAAACTCTTGTGGCGCAGCAGTAAATGGTTGGCTTTAGTAGCTTACAAATCAGTTGGAAACCAGATTCACATCATGCTTCCATTTTTTGCCTTCCAGTTGACCATTTAAAAAAAAAGAAGGAATCTATGGCATTATTTAGGATGCTTAAGACAGAAGCTTATACTACTGTATACTAAATAAACACATTTTTGAACAAAAATTTGCAGACAGTGTGGTTTCACAATTAAAAAATGGTGCCTTTACCAGAATTTGACCTCATGCCCTCATGTCCCTGAAAGTTCTATAGTCCCCTACTCTACCTGCTAAGCTACCAGTCAGATGAAACTACAAATACAACATCTGAACTATATTGGCAAGTACAATGTCCAGCAATGCTCCCTCAAATCGGCAATGACAAATTTCAGGTCTGCTGCACAGAACTTCTGAAAGTTCTTTGCAACTTCTGCCGCATGTTTACTGTGAACACTGAGGCTGTACCTGCTTTAAGTTACAGTTCTAACAGTGGTCAAGTAGGCTAGTGTGGCTATTTGATCATAATGTAAGCCTACCAGAGTGGCCTAACGTAAAATACAATGGAGAAAATGCATCCCATAACATTTTACCATGGAAATAGCTGGTCTATCATTCAGCCTACAGTAGCAGCCAATGTGTGGTGTTCAGTGTAGGTCTACATTCCATAAGACTTTTGAAAAAAACATGCAGAGCTTGACATGAACCTGTTGATCCATTTGTCCTTCAGACAAGGAGGTGACTGAACATTTTGTTGTTGTTTGATGCAAGAAATCACTTTACAAAATAAAATTCATTTTTTCCCCCATACCATTATTACAGAGAATCAGACAAAATATTCTACTCCCTGCCTATTGTCTCCTTAGCTTATTCAAGCATGTCTCTAAATATAACACTGCCCCTTTAAGACTCACTTTTCAAAGATGGCTTGAAATGCAAATGTATGTTCTCTTCTAGGAAGCATTCACTTCCCCATTGCTGACTACAGTACAAAGTATCTATAACTGGGCTAATAATTTACTAACTAGCAAAGGATATGAACAAATGTGCACACGTGGCTACATGTAGCTCTCGCTTTGATGTCAAAACAGATGCAGCTACAGTCCAGTTCAAAGTGAATGGCACAGATCCATATATGGCAATGGTTTATTTGGTATAGCCCTATTGCAGCTCTGGTTGGTTATGTCACACTGGTGTAGAGTACAGGCCTGCGTCATGTCTGTCAATAGATTACCACAGTATGAGTCATAATACCCATAAAACCTAGGTCAAACAGGGAAATGGTTCCAATCGTTTTTCCACCATTTCATTTTTCACATAGGGGATTTTAGAAACACTTCAAATAAGGTCTGTGTTTCGTGTAGACTTACCATGGTGTGACATTTTGATAACTGTGTAAATCTCTCAAGGCCAAGTTGACTTTTAGAAATATATTTGGCTCTAATTACTCAGATTCGGTAATGCTAATAACCATCAAAGTAGACATCATGCAAAACTACAAATCCCTGCAAGCTCCTGCACATCATCTCTAGCTGACACCTTTGTTAACAGGTAATGTGTCAATTTAAAACTTGAACAAGACAGTTCACAGAATTATATATAGAATTATACACAGAATTATGTATGTATGTATGTATGTGTGTGTGTGTGTGTGTGTTTTTGGGGACCTTCAATGCTGCAGAAATGTCACTGTCACTAACAAATACATTTTCCTCAAAAGGACAGGGCCCCCTGGAAAATATAACACCATATAGTGCTAAAACAACACCCCAAAATTATTGACTGTAACATTACATGTGCTAATTTCTCGAACTGAGAAAGTGTAACAGCTTTAGCAATAAGGAAATTGAGTCCAGTTTACTCTAAATCAAGTGTTATGTTTTACACTGTACGTGTTGCATATTACTCTACAGTAGAGCTATGGAAACACCACAATCAAGTTCCTTTGAACACTTTAAGAGTTAAATTGGGAACACTGCAACATAGTTCAATCTTTCAAAAAATGTATTTTAACACTAGTACGTTGGGACTCATGTTTTCTGAAAATAGTGTATATTTGACACGTTCAGAGTTAAATGGGGAACACTGCAACAGAATTAAATCTTTAACACTTTCAAACGTGTTATTTCAAATGTGCTGATATCATTTCCGTAGTGTTTCCCTCATATTTGCTTTGTTAAAGTCCCCAGCTACAATAAATATGGCCTCAGGATATGTGGTTTCCAGTTTGCATGAAGTCCAGTGTAGTTCCTTGAGGGCCGTAGTGGTATCGGCTCGAGGGGGAATATAGATGGTTCAGTGGGACTCATGTTGACTGAAAATAGTGTACATTTTACACTTTCAGACTTTCAAAGTTAAATGTATACCATTGATTTTGCTGTGTACAATAAAGCTACATTACACATGCTACAGTATCTACAATTTAAACTGATTACTTCGTTTAGCCTACAGGGTGAGTCAAAATTGTAGTACATAATATTTAATCATTGCAGAATCTCTTTCTTGGCACCCAAATGACACCCGATTCACTACATAGGCCCTGGTCAAAAGGAGTGCACTATATCAGGAATAGGGTGCCACTTGGGACACACACAGTGGCCAATTTCAAATGAATGTAGCAGTGGATGTTTTAAATGACTCAAGAAACTCAGTTACTAGGACACCGGTAAGATCTTATTTTTATATTTTTTTAAATGATATTCATGTCGAGCCACCTATTTCACATGGCAACCCTGAAATTCAACCGGCCAAGATGTCATACCTCGTAGTTGTTCTGAGGAGGGTAAGGTGCGTTGCTTGGAGTCATGCTGCCGTGAGGCACCGGTATTTGATACACAGTGGAGGACACTTGCTAAAAGACAGACATGTTCATTTTAAGTCCATTTCAAGTCTTTGCTTAAACAAAAATACAGTGTATTCATGTAAACATGATAGTAACAGTTTCACTCAGCTTGATTGTTCTCCTCCTGCTATTTGAGGTGCCATGGACGCTCAGTGCTCTTACAGTTGCCAGAACATACTTGACTTAGTTTAATATTTATGTTTTACAGTATAGTAAGACTTACATGTATATGTAGATCTGTTTCAATTACTTATTCTGTGAGATTTTGTTCCGAAAGTCTTAAAACTTTACCCTGTATAAAAGCGATACTCTCCCACTCACTGTCCATGTTCGCTTCCTCATTGAAGAGCTCTACGCGACTGGTTCCTGATTTTCTCCACATGACCAAAGTGATCAGAGAGCATTTCAAATTATTCTGTACGTAAATCCTAGAAACTCCATTTAGTATGATATATTATGTTTCATATGGTTTTGTAGTGATTTGGGGATGTCCATCGTCCATTTCGTATGATATGTTACGAATTGCAATTTGTACAATATATTACGAATTTGCAAAACGGATGATATGTTACCAGAGCTGACAAGGTAAAAATCTGTCGTTCTGCCCTTGAGCAAGGCAGTTAACCCACTGTTCTCCGGGCGCCGAAGACGTGGATGTCGGTTAAGGCAGCCCTCCAACACTGTCTGCGCTTTAGATGGACACAAGGGTGCAGAGAGACAACAGGTCAGAAGAACTCTGCACCACCTCAACACAACTCACCACTGGACCCTTCCTACAAGGACAATCCTCCACTCTGGACTTCCCGACCATGTGCGTTACTGACCATACAATCACTATCAATAACTAGTCTCCTCTTCTTGTTTGCTGTGTGTGCCTGTCTGTTAGGTGTGACAACGTATAAGTTGTATCCCTGTCTCCTGCTGGTCATTATCAGTCCTCTTTCCGTGACTCTGGGACAGTTGGCCGTATAACCGAAACAGGCACCTCTATTGGAGACCATCACATGGTTGTGCTCTTTTTTACAAGCTAACTTGGATAACTCGCTGCAAAGCAAACTAGCTTCGCAATTCTTCCTGCAAAATGGTAGTATTGCTTGTGTAGAAAGAAACCCTCTTTCTACCTCTCGGTCACCTCCGGCTAGCTACTGTAGCTAGCTAGCAAGTGGGACTCGAGTAGCCCATGCCGCTAGGCTCAGGCTAACTAACCACATAATTCTTCCTGCAACACAGTAGCTTTACTAGCTTTCCCCCTCACCTAGTTAACCTGCGTTCAGTCGCAGGCACTAACTAGACCGTCGACCCAGTCACATGGCTCTGCGGTCGTGAGAGTAACCTAACTTAAGGGGTTAACACTATCCTAGAACAACCCCTCTAGCTAACACTGAGCTAGCTACAGCACACCTTCGGGTAGCTGCTAGCTAGCTAACACGTCTCAGCCTCGTGGCTATAGCGTTCTCTACTGTGCTAACCATTATTAGCCATCAGCCGCTGGGCTTCTTTCTTCACAATGGCTACCGCTAACCCTACCCAAGATAACACTCAAATCCCAACGTTCTTGTGCTTGTGGTTCTAAGATTGTTAAGAAGAATCCACTCATTCTATGCATTATCTGCTTGGGAAGGGTGCATGTCAGGGTGTTGCACTCTGGAATTTCAGTCCTGAAAAAGAGGCTCAAGCCTTGTTCGCCTCTGAGCCACCAGAGGACGCTGTGGCTCTTCCGTCCCACGACCAAGCCCAGCTGGGGCTAGGTCATGGATGAACAAAAAGGTGTAATGGGTTTGTGCTAATATGTCGCATAAAGCTTAAGCGAGCCGCCACCAGACATGTGATCAAGTGGCCGGCTCCCCTGAGGAACGGAAACCGAGAAACGATCTGTACGATGGGAGGACACTTCCCACTAGTATAGCCACCGCGAAGCAACTGCTTCCTGTTGTCCCAGCTTGTCTCCGAAAAACGTTTGTAGGATAAGCCCCTTACTGGCAAGATGCCAATTAAGGACGCTGCGAACTTGGACATGCACAACATGGAGGAATCTGGGATTTGCAGCCCTCCCAAGGTGGAGCCATCTCTGGCCAACCACATCTACGCCTTGTGCCGTGTACGTTCCACTACCGACGCCACACTCCCTGGTAAGATGGATCGCTTTACTGCTTTTGCCTTTAACCTCTAGGGGGCAGTATTTTCACGTCCGGGCCTTTTTTGCCGTAAAGCCTTTTTGAAATCTGACACGGCGGCTGGATTAACAACAAGTTAAGCTTTAATTTGATGTATTGCACTTGTGATTTCATGAAAGTTTAATATTTATAGTAATTTAATTTGAATTTGGCACTCTGCCATTTCACCGGATGTTCTTGAGGGGTTTCGCTAGCGGAACATCAAGCCGTAACAGGTGCTGACTTCCCACATGTTCTAGTAAAGGGATTCTAAAGCCTAACTCCCCTTTATACAGGATAAGGTTTATAGGGTTCACAGCGAATGCCCCTTAGCCCTGTCTGACTTTGGGCGGCCTTCACTCCATCCACATGGTGTAGTTTACTTAGCTCGTTTCGGAGAACTCGGGAACATCCTCTCGGAGCTTCAGGTATAGCCAGTACAGCACACCATACTCTACACAGAGCAGGAACAAGACATACCTGTCTCATAGCTGTCGTATTGGCAGTGGATTAAGAAGTCTGGGCCTCAGTTTCTCCATGAGCCTTTTGCAACACTGCCTGACGCTCAACGGCACACTTTCGACTGCGCTCTTACGCATGGTAGCCCCAAGGGCTGGAATGGCTAGTGACCCCAAAGTGAGACTTTTGGAATGAAATTCCACTTGTGAAATACGTACTAAACTCAGAATATCAGAGAACCTGGGTAATGTAAATAACCTTGAGATTTACAACATTTTGTAAAAAAAAAAAATGGACAGAAATCTAAGTCTATAGACTCACCTCAGGGGTGGAATGGCAGCACAGGCAGACAGCTCTGCAGGCGAATGATGAGACACAGATGGACACTATGAACTCCAGCAAGGAGAAAACAGCCAAAACACCTGATATTCCCTGGGACCTGACCTATAGACAGAGAGGAACAGGAAACAGTAGTTAACTAGACTACAATGCCATTTTGGAGCAATTATGAGCACTTTGTGAACTTTCAGTTTCAATGTGGACTAAAATGAACTATAAACAAACTTTATAACAGTTATCTACCTTAGTATTGCTTTCATGTTGCCAATGTCACATGTAGGCATAATTTAAATTAGCCTAATGAAAAATATTCAACAGTACAATATAAAAGATTGTAGATGGTAAATACCTCTTTATCAATTTACAAATATCTCCTGACCAATGAAAGTTAAAAATTAATAAGCATTTGGTATATACCCAGTACTGTTGACAGAAATTGTATGGATAGTCACAGTACAACATGATCCCAGCACTGTCTAAAGAATGGAGGATGATGCCAGTAAGAGCAGTAACCGTGGCGACAACATTCATTCCCAGGGAGCCTTTCACCTAAGGGACAGTGAGAGAGAGCAGAAAGAGGACATGGGAATGGCTGGTTGTGGAAGGAAATTTCGGAAGCGTTAAACGCAATACCGAATTCAGTATGTTGTTATTCCTTATCATTGTTATTATTATTCTTTAAAGGGGCAGTCCACAGTTAATGCCAGTGGCCTCCCCACTGCTTGTGTTTTGGGAGGAAAACAAGCAGATGAACGAAAACATGAGTGCCTATCGTACAGTAGATTTTATGTATTCAAATTGGTGTGGAACTTTATAAATCAAAAGCCTAAACTTTATTGGGGAAAAAATATTGATACTGACCAGACATTTGTTCAGTTTGTTGTCAGCGGCAACAGTGAGAGAGCCTGCAACTACATACTGAGAAGGAACAAGGAATAGATTATTCCATGCGCATCCTAAATGGCTCCCTATTCCCTACATAGTGCACCATATGAATACTGTATCCCTATTTCCTACATAGTGCATTATATAGGGAATACTGTGCCATTTGAGACACACATATTTCTACAGTATGACCAAAGTTCAAATTCAAGTTTAATTCCTCCCACATAGAAGTCAATACAAAATTAAATGCATGAGTGAATACATGGCATAGGCCTAGCCAAATACATATATGATGATAAAAGTCATTGGTTAAGACAAATTGTTAGTTAAGACAAGTCATTATTTTTAAAGCATTACTTCAACTTAAATAAATATATTTTTAAAGTCACATGATTTAACTATGAGGACGTTTTGTTTTGCATCCAGGCAGACAGGAAATGTAAGGGAGGATTGTTAGACAAAGCAGCTCAAGCAGCTCACTCACAATGATAGATCCCCAGACAAATATTCCACTGGCTACTCCAATATTATCCAACCACGGTGCTGTAGCCATCACGATTCCTGTTAACAGCATCATCAAACCAATCATGATCTGTACGGTCTGTGAGAGAAAAACAAAGCGCAAAGCAGGAAATTCATTTTTTCTGTTCTTCCGTTACATTCAACCCATTACATTCAACCAAAATTGTCATTTTAATTTGAAAATTCTTACCCCAAGCGCTTTTGGATGCCCTGCCCGGAAACTTCCCAGCACTGAAGAGACCGTCTGTCCCAGACAGTGAGGGGTAGAAGCGACCCCTGCGACCCCCATCCTGTTCCCATCAGGGTAGACATGGGTGATGACCACCACCCCATTAGTGGTGGTTGTTTGAGAACTGGACATCTTCACAGAGGAGGGAATGATGTTTGTGTAAGAGGGGATCTGACTGGTTGTTGTGTGTCATGCTTTATACTTTACCTGGGACTTCCTGGTAATAAGTTACATGTGACTGTCATGAATAGCAAGTGTGTCAGCCTCTCATGAAACTTTGAACTCTCTCCATTGAATATAGGGTGTGTGTGTGTGTGTGTGTGTGTGTGTGTGTGTGTGTGTGTGTGTGTGTGTGTGTGTGTGTGTGTGTGTGGCAGTGCCCAAACAAGGGCACTGCGTTCATCAACCTCTGGCCTGCTGGCCCCCCTACCTCTGCGGAAGCACAGTTCCCGCTCAGCCCAGTCAAAACTGTTCGCTGCTCTGGCACCCCAATGGTGGAACAAGCTCCCTCACGACGCCAGGACAGCGGAGTCGATCACCACCTTCCGTAGACACCTGAAACCCCACCTCTTTAAGGAATACCTGGGATAGGATATAGTAATCCTTCTGACCCCCCCCCCCCCCCCAAAAAAAAGATATAGCTGTACTATTGTAAAGTGGTTGTTCCACTGGATATCATAAGGTGAATGCACCAATTTGTAAGTCGCTCTGGATAAGAGCGTCTGCTAAATGACGTAAATGTAAATGTGGCTGGCTGGCTGGCTGGGTCATAATGACACTTTGGGGTGGACACCCACCTGTCTCGATCAATGAGAGAAGACTAGAAATAGATAAGATGTTGGCGTACACTGTTGGATTACTTCATGGAGCAAAAAAAATTACATTTTAATAACGGAGCATTTTCTAAATTCAAACGCATCCCCTGCAACAGGACACAGACATTTTGAGACTCCTGTTTCCACCAATTGAGGACGAAGACGGCATCGCTAAGGTTGGTCGAACGTTCTCTGTGCTATACCAAATAGTACCTATTCTACAACTCCTAATATTGGATACCAAAATTCTTTGGTTAAATCACATTATCTGTAGTAACAATGCATAGCTACCAGTTCTCTGCCTTTTACTACACCCCAGACACATTGAACTGTAGTACACTGTTCATCGTGTATTTTTTTTGTACTGTATGTTACTTTTACCATATACCATTCTTGTTGAATACCCAGTTCTCCTTTTTAGTTAGCATCATATATTGTACACTCCCTTGTATTTTTGATTTAACATTTTTTGATAAACATTATTTGGATATATCTGAATGTCTAACGTCTGTTTGATGCTACAGAGCCCTGTACAGCTTATATAAATATCGTGGCAGACGGCAGGGAGAGGTGAGGGGAGTGGTAATGTAGGCTAACCCCATTCCATACAAATGTGCACAACCGCGACATTCAAATGAGGCTGCAAAGAAAACGAATGGGACTGTAGCGACTGTGTTGACGTCAAAATCTGGGGTGTGAACCGCGTTCCTATTCAAGCGTTGATTGACATGGAAATGGCTCTATAGTATTGGAGAAAAGTTGAAAAAAAACAGAGTCCTCTGACGCAGTACGTTACATCGTGTCATGGCGTAACGTACAGCACCCATAATGCAACTCATTCTGTGTCTTACAGCCTCTCTCCACCAGGTGTAGCACTTCTCTCACCGTTTAAAAACAAGAAAGGGACAGGGACAGGGGGGATACCTAGTCATTTTTTGCGTCATCACTGCAAGCTATCATGACTCTCAATAGCCGCTGTTTACTTCTGAAGATCACTTCAGCACCGCCCAAAAAACCCGATTCAAATTCGACACAAACCTTCAAATAGGTATGTAATGACACATTATATAAACTCTTTATAGTGTTTATTTACACTTTAGAGGCGATAAGGTGATAAGTTGGACAGATCGAGTGAAAAAAGCCGTTTCCCCACACGACATCTCCCCTTCTCACTATCACGCAATAGGTTTAGCTTCCCCACCAGCCATTTTTAAAAAGACCCGACATGCTGAGATGGGCATCATGAAGGTCTCGTCATTGATTTTGTTGGAAAGGGGAGAAATTGTGCTTTACATTGGTATTGATATTACAGTTGATCTGGAACTATTACGTTTTTTGTGCGCAAAAAATAAGGTAAATTCTACGGACCAGCACGATGTACAAAAGTGAGTGAGTTTACGTTAATTGAGGAGAGATCTTGCAGGTAGCTGGCTCCAACCCCAAGTGTTATATGGACTTCCTGCCCCAACGAGGAAAGGCTGTGGTCGTTAAGCCAGGGAGTGCTTGGGGATTGAGGAGGAAGCAGCCTGCACAAAGGGGCAGAGGAGGTGAGAGACAAGAGAGGTATGAAGAGTGAGTGAGTGAGTGAGTGAGAAGAGAGGTATGAAGAGTGAGAGACAAGGGAGGTATGAAGAGTGAGTGAGAAGAGAGGTATGAAGAGTGAGTGAGAAGAGAGTTATGAAGAGAGAGACAAGGAAGGTATGAAGAGTGAGAGACAAGGAAGGTATGAAGAGTGAGAGACAAGGGAGGTATGAAGAGTGAGTGAGAAGAAAGGTATGAAGAGTGAGTGAGAAGAGAGGTATGAAGAGTGAGTGAGTGAGAAGAGAGGTATGAAGAGTGAGAGAGAAAGAGGTATGAAGAGTGAGTGAGAAGAGAGGTGTGAAGAGTGAGAGACAAGGGAGGTATGAAGAGTGAGTGAGAAGAGAGGTATGAAGAGTGAGTGAGAAGAGAGTTATGAAGAGAGAGACAAGGAAGGTATGAAGAGTGAGAGACAAGGAAGGTATGAAGAGTGAGAGACAAGGGAGGTATGAAGAGTGAGTGAGAAGAAAGGTATGAAGAGTGAGTGAGAAGAGAGGTATGAAGAGTGAGTGAGTGAGAAGAGAGGTATGAAGAGTGAGAGACAAGGGAGGTATGAAGAGTGCGACAAGAGAGGTAGGAAGAGTGAGAGACAAAAAAAAAATCTGTGTGATTGCCCATTGTGACCTGGACTGTCGGACCCCCTGTGTACCAGACCGGATTGGCTGAGGACCCGAGTGTGAGGATTACCCCTGGAAAACGGAACGGACAAAGAGAACGGCTTGTGGACTGTGAGGTGATTGAATTCCCCCTTCTTTCCCTGTGTACCAAAATCCCTAATAAACTTCCCCTTTGCATTCCATTTGTGCTACTGGTGCCTGTTTTATTATTGAACTTGGTGATGTGTAATCCCCACACCATTGATCTTGCTACAATATCTTCTGTGAATCCATAAAGCAGACATTTTGAGGATTGGTCGAAAATATCCATACTTTATTGTCCTTTATTAGGCTTCGGGTCCACTGGCAATGGTGTTTGGCATGGTGGGCTGTGAAAGTAGAGTGCTTGTGGAAAATGGTCTTGTCCAGTCAGCGGTGTAAGACTGTCGGAAGTGGTGTAGGGCTCGTAGACCTTAACCACCAACCGTTTGGACCTCTTGCAGAAGATTTGCAGGTACTTCACGTCTCCTGGAAAGACATGGTTGTGGTGTTAGCATTTTACACTTTTTGTGGAAGGGACGTAGGGCAAGATGCCTTTCTTTGTTAAAGGTGTCAACCGTTTGGGACCTAAGTGTTTAGAGACAGACTAGTGTATTGTTTAGGGACGATGAGGGACATTGGGAGCTTCTTTTGAGAGGAAAGCTCAGTCAACAATGTGAATGGGCTGGAGGGATAAAGATTTTTACACAGTAAACACAACAATACATTTACTGTCTCAAAGCACAACCCAAACCCCCTTCCTCATCTCAAAGATCTGTCTGTAAACCTCCCCCAGCCCATTGACTTTGACAGATCGTTCTTGTAAATAGTAGCAGGGGATTTTTGTAGACGTGTCTTTGTATTGTGTTTTGAGAATCTGCAGAGAGAAGAATGAGGTGGTTTTGTCATTACTGTTGTAATCTGGAATTTATACCTTTCAGTGTCCCTTGCTAGTTTTTGTCCCACAATCTTGTGCTCCATAGCCGCAAGGTATGTTCCCTCCCTCATGCTTGTGTACTGTCAGAACAGAAATTACAAGATTGTTATAATACTGTTATTGCATGAAATTATTGTTTTATGCAACAGAATAAAGAGTTCTTATAAGTCTGTCTGTGTGAACTGAAAGTGTGCCTCTGGGAGATTTAACACTGACAGTGGATTTACGATGGATTGGTGATAAACCTAACAAGACTGCATTCCACAGCATGATTAGTGTCTGTGTGCCTGACGGGAAGGTACCAGGGAGAGATGGCTGCAAACTCAGTGCCTCTTTGATTGACATCATGGGAAAATCAAAGACCTCAGAATTTTTTTTTTTAGACCTCCACAAGTCTGGTTCATCCTTGGGAGCAATTTCCAAATGCCTGAAGGTACCACGTTCATCTGTACAAACAATAGTACGCAAGTATAAACACCATGGGACCACGCAGCCGTCATACCGCTCAGGAAGGAGACGCGTTCTGTCTCCTAGAGATGAATGTACTTTGTTGCAAAAAGTGCAAATCAATCTCAGAACAACAGCAAAGGACCTTGTGAAGATGCTGGAGGAAACAGCTACAAATGTATCTATCTCCACAGTAAAACGAGTCCTATATCGACATAACCTGAAAGGCCGCTCAGCAAGGAAGAAGCCACTGCTCCAAAACTGCCATAAAAAAAGCCAGACTATGGTTTGCAACTGCACATGGGGACAAAGATTGTACTTTTTGGAGAAATGTCCTCTGATCTGATGATACAAAAATTTAACTGTTTGGCCATAATGACCATTGTTATGTTTGGAGGGAAAAGGGTGTGGCTTGCAAGCCGAAGAACACCATCCCAACCGTGAAGCACCGGGGTGGCAGCATCATGTTGTGGGGGTGCTTTGCTGCAGGAGGGACTGGTGCACTTCACAAAATTGATGGCATCATGAGGGAGGAAAATTATGTGGATATATTGAGGCAACATCTCAAATCAGTCAAGCTTGGTCACAAATGGGTCTTCCAAATGGACAATGACCCCAAGCATACTTCCAAAGTTGTGGCAAAATGGCTTAAGGACAACAAAGTCAATGTATTGGAGTGGCCATCACAAAGCCCTGACCTCAATCCTATAGAAAATGTGTGGGCAGAACTGAAAAAGTGTGTGCGAGCAAGGAGGCCTACAAAGCTGACTCAGTTACACCAGCTCTGTCAGGAGGAATGGGCCAAAATTCACGAAACTTATTGTGGGAAGCTTGTGGAAGGCTACCCGAAACGTTTGACCCAAGTTAAACAATTTAAAGGCTATTCTACCAAATACTAATTGACTGTATGTAAACTTCTGACCCACTGGGAATGTGATGAAAGAAATTAAAGCTGAAATAAATAATTCTCTCTACTATTATTCTGACATTTAACATTTAACTGACCTAAGACAGAGAATTGTTACTAGGATTAAATGTCAGGAATTGTGAAAAACTGAGTTTAAGGTGTATGTAAACTTCCGACTTCAACTGTATAAAGCATTACGTCAAATTAAATATTTGTTTAAGTCTGTGGGAGAAAAACAAAGTACAAAGCAGGAAATGCATTTTTCTATTCTATTACGTTAAACAAAAAATTATGTAAAACAGAAATTCTTAGCCCCAGCGCTTTTCGATTGCCATGCCCAGAATCTTCTCAGCACTAAGGAGACGTATGTCCCAGTGATGGGGAGACCTTCAGTTTGTCTGGCTGACTGCCTTACTGTGAGGGGTAGAAGTGACCCTTGCTGCGTCCCCTGTGGGGTGTACATGGGGGATGACCCCCGCCCCGTTAGTGGTGATTGTTACAGAGTTAGAAATCTTCACAAAGGAAGGAAGGATGTGTGTATATATAGTGTAAAAATGTTTGAGCATGAACAATCCTATTTTCCTTAACCCTTAACCTAACCTTAACCCCAAAAACTTTAGCATTAACCTTAACCCAAAACTTTAAATCTAACCCTTAAGCTTAGCATTGGAACAAATTCCAGACCTGAAAAAAGTCCAGAGTTTTCAAAAAAAAGTTTTGTTTTCCTACCTTTTCAGGACATTCAGGTGAAATGTTTGGACATTGGGGTCCAGATAATGTAGGAAAACAAGCGCACACAGACACACACACGTACACACACAAACACAACACATGAGTGGAAGGAACCTGTTTGAGTGGTTTAATCTGTTGCTGTTGAAACAATGAGGAGGTTGTTATGATTTTAATATTCGGGTAAAAAACATGAGCTGGCCCAGAGAAAATTATTTTATTTAGAGGTGCTGACTCATGGCGAATAAGCTATAAACTATAGAAATGAAGAGAGTCAAACACTCTATATATAAAGTTCCAGTAATTTATTGGGTAAATGTATTTATATTCATTTGTATTGCTTATGATTTGAATATTGACCATAAATTCCTGATATGGTGCATTCTCTTTCTACTGAGTACTGACATTGTTGTGATCAAATGGCCTTACTGTCTGAAAACTCCAGTAACCCTACTCCACCCTTGTAATGATACAACACTCTTTTACATTTCACAAGGCAACACACGCAGTTAAACTGTGCCATGTATACATATAATTAACTGATTAATTGATAAATACAATCATCTTATCATCAACCACAGCTGAATCCAATGATAGACGTCTTGCAGTGATGGTTTTGCAAATGGATGTTCAGTCTTTATTACTGTCTAGTGGTGGTATAAGTTAACATCATATCCCTGTAAATCATCATGGTGCTCCAGACAGGTTGTACAGCCTGCAGGATGGTTTTCAGGCGACGGTCCAGCAAGGAGAGGTGTTGTAAAGAGAGCAGGTGGGGCCACACTCTCCAGGGGGTCCTGGGACAGAGACTCCCTCCTCAGGACATCCCTCAGACGGAAGCCCGGGAGGGACAGGAGACGCAGACACATAAGAGTGGACCGACGGATCTTGAGAAAGAGAAGGAGGACAAGAAGAGAGAGAGAGAATGAAGACAAGGAGAGAGTGAGAGGAAAGGGAGCGAGAGAAAGAGAAAGAGAAGGGAGAGATGACTCTCATCTTGCACTTTTTTTCTGCTGCAGTTGTCCAGATCTTTATATGTCATAAGGGAATCAATATGGAGGGTTCATCCACAGAATGATGCCCAAACCTAAAAAGAACATAGTTTCCACAATATTACATAACTGTACTATCAGTATGTATAAACTACAACAACTTCAACATATGCACTGGTCACCAGTGCCTCATTCAGGGCAAGTGAGGCACAGCTCCACCATTGTCCAGGAGGTGGCGCTGTTTTTCATATAATTCTGGCATTAATTTGCGTCACAATATTATATCATATTAGTTAGCAAACAATGTAAACAAAATCATTGCTTGAGTTAATATTGCAGCATACTGGACTCCACCCTGTCATATTATTGTTTTGATACATTTTCTTTGAGTAAGGCAGCTCCAGAATGCAGCTGTTTCAGCCTCGCTCACGTGCCTTCTGTGGCGGAGGGACAGCCAGAGAAAGCACCAGAGCGTAGGCGTTGTTGATTTTCTCTGGTTGCGCGTGATTGGCTCAGGATGCTGTCACTCACAACACCGCAGCACCTACTGAGAGAGCTCATTGACGACCAGGCAGATTCTGCCCCTTGGGTGATGCCAAAGAGTTAAATTGGCAGAAGGCTCAAGGTCATTGGCCACAGATAAGTCAAAGTCTTTTCTCCAGTGATTGGACTGATGTGCGTCAACTTCATTGTTTACCACATCTTCTAGCCAGCTGAAAAGTTATCATGTTGACTATCTCCGAGCAAATCCTTTTCAAACTATGAAGAAAATTGGAGCGATAAAATGTCTCGGTGCTCATCAGCCACTATAAACATTGAAATAAGACCACCCGTTAAAAATAAAGCAAGCTGGAAAAGAAGATTAAACTGTGGTTTGTGGTGGATGGAAGCAGCAGCTAACATCTGTTCTGAGGTAGTTATACGACGCGTCTTGTTAATGTTTGATGTCACTGTTATACCCACGGAACTGTAGCTATGCAAGAGATGAAGCGAGGGAGTAACTTTATAAACGTTGCTTTATTCGTAAACAGAGCATCTTAGTAAAAGGCAGGCAGATACACTTCAGAATGGTATGTTAGCTGCGTTCCAATACTTTCATAATGTTGCAATATTGTAGACCCATGCTGAATTTGACAACGGGAAGTAAACTGATTATAACCGAATGTTATAACGTTTGTGTCTGTAGTGGTTTCGATCCATATGAGCTTTTTTGTTATTAAGTTTGCACAACCAATATTTGAATGTTAAAATCGCCACAGAACATACAGTATGTATCACATTATAAAGTATAGATAGATGAAAGGTCCTCCCGTTGACTCGGTGCAGCAGGAAAGTGTCATTCCCAAACTTCTCAAAAGTCTCGTAGTAATGTCTGTCCATATTACCTTAGTAGGAATTCAAGCAAAATAATAGTTTATTGCTTTCTGTCTATTCAAAATCTGTTCCACATTATCATTTAAACCTTGGCACATTTCTAATATGGTTGTGTGGGGAAATGTTTTGTCATTCTTATGGTGTGTATTGCTTCAGTGATTCAATTAAAAAAACATTTAATTGTTCACAAAAAAAGAAGAGAAAAATCAAGATAGTGTGTTTGAATTGTTACTGATTCAAGAATACAGGAATTACTGAAGTAGTAATAGTAGTTGAAGCTGTGTTGTTCAGTGTGTTTACTGACTCATGAGGAAGTCCAGAATGACCATGTCAGTTAGATCCACCAGTCTGGTGCCTTGACTGTACGGAGGAGTCTGTTTCACTGTGTCACAGTAATCTGGGTTCTTCTCCCATCTGAAACAGTAGCGGCTGAATGTGAGGTATGGACTAGAATAGGCTTTAGTCAAATGCATGGGTTCTTCCCAGTGGGGGACAATATGATGCCACTACACATTATTACATTGCGTTGAGGATTGATTAGTTGAATTCTATCAATGCTATCCAAACCCATCAGTTTGCCATCTACTGTACAGTATGTAACCATTAATACAGGTATATACTTCACATGGTTTCTTCACACCACCCTCCCATAGTTAGAGAGGCGAGGGGCCCATTTCGGTACCCACTGTGCCAGTTTGGTGCGGCTGTAGGAGCGTCTCCAAGGGGATCTCCAGGAGCGAAGGAGAGAGACAAGGGGTTGGGTGAATAGTACAGTAAACTGACAAAATGCAAGTAGTGGGCCTACAGTTGACAGTTGTTGCCAAATATTTGGGGTCGTAACCCATCTAAAAGCATTTGGAGCTTTTTTTTTGTGACCGGTCATAAACCCAGAACGAAACGGAAAGTAAACTGTAGCCCACCAGTGCAACCCAACCAACCATTTGGACAACTTTGGACTAGCACATAGTGCATGCCGCTATACACACACAAGCATAATAAGGAGGGACATTTGGTTGCTATAAGTGCTGATTGGACACACCAGGGAGAGTTAGATTTTATTATGAAAGCTGATTGGACCAACCGCCACACACCAGGAGAGGTGAAGAAGGTTCTGGAGAGTTTGTGGTTTGTGGTGATATCTCTGATCGCCATGGTTACGTTGATGAGTCTACCTACCACTGGAGGGATTCGACAGAAACCCAGCACCCTGAGAGAAGAGACACACACACACACACACACACACACAGAGATAAAGAAAGAGAGAAATCAGTGGTAACTCTTTAATAGTTATTTCCTTCTCTTTCTTTTGACACACAGATTCATCTCCATATTTTATTGTTTTCACCTGTCTAGCTGGAAGGCAGCCATTGTAATGTCTGCTTCCAACTCACACTCTCAAACACATAGATCCCCTGAACGCAGCTCACTCTCCAGATCCCAATCACCTGAATCCATATCACCTGTTCACACACCTGTATGTCATTATCACACACTATTTAGTTCAGTTCTTTACACCCCCATCGTTGTGAGGTGTTGTTTGTTTTGTGACACACTTCAATTCGAAGCGCTGGGTCTCCCGTCATTGAATCCTCCCGTGTATGATTGTTTTTGACTGCCTCACTAACAACGCCTTTTGCCTATCCCCTGCCTGTACTTTAGCCTATCAGATTTCCTGTTATCTACCTATTGCCTGATCTCCCGGATGACGTTACTAGCCTTTTCCCTGCCTGTACTGTTGCCTTTTTGGATTCCCTGTGTATGACCTTCTTCCTGCCCCTGGACCCAGCTACCTGCCTCCTCCTGTGGTCCTTTACAATAAACACCTGCTGCTCCATGCACTTGAAACCAGCTCTCTGTCTCCCATCATACTCATTACAGTAATCTCTGTGTTGTGTCTCTCAAAGTCAGAGAAGTAGGACAGGTTGAAGTCTGTCTCTGCATCTCCCTCCTGCCTGCATAGAACACACACAGGACAATGTGATTTTTTCCCCCCTCCAAAATAAGATTACTGTGACTGACAATAAAGTTGTTGTATAGTATCATATCGAATTGAAAATCATATCATACCATAGTATATCGTATTGTGTATCATATTGTATTGTATATCATATTGTTATTTTATGAACTGCAATGTGCCTTTACTATTGTCCAGGTCGCCCTTAAATGCTGATAAGACAAAGTTGATGGTTTTCACGAAATCTAAGATGAAACTCTGAAATCCAATTTATGCTTGATCCAAAATGTAGTTGGAGGCACCGTATGGAGGGCATGATGCAATTGCGGAGCCTCCAGAGACATGCAGAGGCCAACTTGAGCTCCGTACTGCATCTCCATGTGCTGCCCACATTTTGTAACAATGCGGAGGGCTACATACAGCTCCGCATTAACACGATTGGTTGATGGTAGGTGGGGGTGGGAGGTCCAGTATAAACGAAAACTCACTTCCTTGACAACTGCCTTGACATCAGCAAAAACGAAACGCAAGAAGTATAAATGCCTTTACTTCTGCAGAGGCCGTATCGCAGTAAATGCTGCATGGTCACTGCAGATGTCGGATTGACCATGCATAGCCTGTTAGACTCTTCCATGTATAGTCACTATGCAGGCACAAGCAAATAGAAAGGGTATCAACTTACAAGTACGTGTTTCTTGTTAGATGAGTGTCTCACATTTAAACCCCACATAGAGGGTCTTGTGAAAAAGCTCAAGTTGGGGTTTTATTTTCAAAATAAGTCATGTTTTGAAGCGAGAAAGAGACTTGTTTCCGCCACGTTCTTGCCTGTGATCGACTATGGTGATACCTTGTACATGTTTGCCCCTGTGGCGTCATTACGTATGCTGGACACTGCTGAGGTTTGTTACAAACTTCAAATCCCTCACTCATCCTGAAACGTTGAACTTTTTCATACTAGTCTGCCGTGGGAATTGAATCCACAACCCTGGCGATGCAAGCGCCATCGTCTACCAACGGAGCTGCACGGACTGCACCGTCCTTAGCTCTTCAGAGACTAAGTCATTGCTAAGTTTTTTTTTTTACAAGGCCATGCTAAAACAGCTCCCATTTTACCTGTGTACCTAAATTGTCCAACAAATTAATGACGATTATCACCTATGCTCACAGGACAGTATCTCCTTGATGGTGCCTATTGCCTGTGGAGAACTACAGCAGGTATAAAAGCAGTCCAGGACTCTGCCCCCTCTACTTGGAATGAGCTACAAAACGACTTGAAACTACAGGAGCTCGTCTTAAGTGATTTTAAAGCTAGGGTAAAAACTATGGTGGAAAATGATTTAGGGAGATGTCAATGTTTTGACCCCTAGTTGAAACACTCCTAAAACCAATGTGCCTGTTAAATGTGATAACTGATGTTTTGAAACTGTAGTGCTTTGTGTTTTAAGTTGTTAATGTTGAAACTTTGTGCGGCTTTTTCGGTCAGGTCTCTCTTGCAAAATAGATTTTTAATCTCAATGAGACTAACCTGGTCAAATAAAGGTCAAATAAATACATATCATATATTGTATCATATATCATATCGCAACGTGGATTTTCACCTCATGGCCTGTCCGTAGGTGGGGAATGACATGATCAGCTTGAGCTGGGTGCCCCCACTCTGCACTGAAACACACATAACAGACAACGCACCAACATCACCATAATAATCACACACCAGCATGCAGACCCTCAGAACACACAGACATAACACATATATTAAAACACAGGAAAGTCACTGGGTCTCCACACCGTTCAAAGGAAAATACACCATAATGACTTGTCATTGACTGCACTGATGGTGTTATTTTGGTAATGTAGTATTTCCATTGGATTTTAAATAAATGCAGTTACCCCAGTTCTCCACAGGGGGTCATCATTATGTAAAGTACAGAATGTGGCTGAACATCAAAAACTGTCTGGTATCAGTGGTGGTGATTCTAGAATCTAGGGGACTTTAGATAGGAGGAGGAGTAAGAAGAAGAGGAAGATGAGAAGGAGTATATGAAACGTGTCTATGGGCCAGCCCACACACAAGCTGATTATTGCGTAAACTTTTATGCTCAACACAATCTCCATACAGTATTCAAAGTGTGTGTGTGTGTGTGTGTGTATGTGTGTGTTTGTGTGTGAGCATATGTTCTTGTGTGTGTATATGCGTGGGTGTGTGAGTGGGATTTTTTTATGATCAGTGCAGGATTATACTGACTGACCTCAGAACAAAAGATCAGAGGAGCTGGAGATTTATTTATGACGTTCGATTATCTGGCTTTCAAGTTTCTACTCAGATTGTTTCTTCCCTCATTCATTTGCTGGCGTTCTGGTTTGGTATAATCACTTTGTGTATTTGAAAGTTTAAGACTTAGAATATTTTTCAGTGGTTTTAGATTTTATCCTAACAGTCTATGGTTGAATGGTTAGTGTTTAAGAATTGGTTTTGGCTTTTGTTTGTTTCTTCAGATTGTGTGTTTAATTATTATACTCACACACACACACACACACACACACACACACACACACACACACACACACACACACACACACACACACACACACACACACACACACACACACACACACACACACACACACACACACACACACACACACACACACACACACACACACACTCCCGCTCCCGCTCCCGCTCCCCCTTCCCCTTCCCCTTCCCCCCACACTCAAACCCGTACACAGTGGCCTGGCACACAAAAAAAATGCTGGGTTAAAAACAGCCCAATTTGGGTTATTTGGTAAACCAGCACTGGGTAAATATTGGACAGAACACACGCTGGGTTATTTTGACCCAATTGGGTTGGGTTGTGTGAATATGGATTATACAAACATTGGTTTATTTTACCATCAATTGTTTTTTTTTACCATTAGTTTGAATGACATAGCAGCTCCATAGGTTATTTTCAGGAGGTGTGGCCTACTAGAGACGTGGGTTTCAGACAATTATTTTTGGCCACCTGTAACAGTAAATGTATCTGAAAGCCACGCCCCTGCTAAGCCACGCCTCTTGTCTTCTGAGCTCACCTACTGAGTCATATCTCGATAACTCAGCATCAATAACCCAGCAGTTTTTAAAGAAAACAACCCGACTAAGTGACCCAACACCTGCAACACAGCACTTAGTTCAACCAAACAACCTAGCATTTTTTAGAGTGCATGCTACTTCCCTGTTTACATGTGAAAATATAAACAAATGGATCCCAACTAAGGCTTCTGAACATTCTCATAACAGACAGGATTAGAGGTCCATCAGAAAATGTTTTACAGCCTCCCTGGGTAATCTCTTCATTCACTGTAATGCCAACTCTTTTGTGTATCTTGTGTGTGTGTGTGTGTGTGTGTGTGTGTGTGTGTGTGTGCGTGTGCGTGTGCGTGTGACATCTCGCTAGTGCTCCTCATGGAAGTTAGCACTCCTGAAGGAAGTTAGAGGTAGTTTCGCGAGCCAATGCTAACTAGTGTTAGGGTTGAATGGGCCCGTGGACACGAAGCGGTTGAGCCGGGGTGTGGACATGAAGCTATGGTTAGGGTTATGGCTAGTGGTCTGTATAATTCAGGAACGGCATTGTACATTGAACAAAAATATAAATGCAACATGTAAAGTGTAAAGTGTTAGTCCCATGTTTCATGAGCTGAAATAAAAGATCCCAGAAATGTTACATACACAAAAAAAGCTTATTTATCTGAAATGTTATGCACAAATTTGTTTACATCCCTGTTAGTGAGCATTTCAAATTTTCCAAGATAATCCATCCATCTAAAAGGTGTGGCATATCAAGAAGCTGATTAAACAGCATGATCATTATACAGCTGCACCTTGTGCTGGGGACAATATAAGGCCATTCTAAAATGTGCAGTTTTGTCACACAACATAATGCCACAGATGTCTCAAACTTTGAGGGAGCGTGCAATTGGCATGCTGACTGCAGGAATGCCCAACAGAGCTCTTACCAGAGAATGTAATGTTCATTTCTCTACCATAAGCCAACTCCAATGTCATTTTAGAGAATTTAGCAGTATGTCCAATTCGCATTACCTCCAAATATAATGTGCTTTATAATATTAAAAACTCTGAAGAAGGCAGTTGTTGAGTCAAGAGTCATGACAGATTAACAGGCATAAAGGAAACAAGGGGAAATATAACAGAGACATAGTCTGGCAAGCAGATGGACAGACAGACAGAAAAGACAGCCAGCCAGCCAGCCAGCTATCAGGCCAGCCAGCCAGTATTCCTGGTGCTTCAGAAAGAGACAGACAAGGC